>NC_092771.1:11149592-11184083 GCF_047496795.1 Chiloscyllium punctatum | reverse complement strand
AAAGGAGGAGAGGGCACGACATACGCAGCACCAATACCGACCTACCACCTCTCACCTCTCACCCTTCCCTCCACACCTCTCAATCATCCAACACTAACACTCCACTCCCTCACCACTCCTCTCCTCCTCCACTCCTCCTCCTCCTCTCCCTCCCTCCTCCTCCACCTCTCTCCTCCCCTCCTCCACCTCCTCCTCCCCTCCTCCCCTCCTCCTCCCTCCTCTTCTCATCCTCCTCCTCCTCCCCTCCCTCCTCTCCACTCCTCTCCTTCCTCCCTCCTTCCTCCCTCCTCCTCCCTCCTTCCTCCCTCCCTCCTCCTCCCTCCTCCACCTCCTTCTCTCCTCCTCCTCCTCCTCCTCCTCCTCCTCCTCCTTCCTCCTCCTCCTCTCCTCCCTCCTCCCTCCTCCTCCTCCCTCCTCCTCCCTCCCTCCCTCCTCCCTCCCTCCTCCTCCCTCTCCTCCTCCCTCCTCCTCTCCTCCTCTTCACCCTCCCTCTTCTCTTCTCCTCCCTCTCCTCTCCTCCTCCTCCCTCCTCCCTCCTCCTCCTCCCTCCTCCCTCCTCCCTCCTCCTCCCCTCCTCCTCCTCCACCTCCCTCCTCCTCCTCTCTCCTCCTCCTCTTCTCCTCCCTCTTCTCGTCCCTTCTCTTCTCCTCTTCCCCTCCTCCTCCTCTCCTCCTCCTCCCTCCCCCTCCTCCCCTCCCTCCCTCCTCCTCCTCCCTCCTCTTCTCCTCCTCTTCTCCTCCCTCTTCTCGTCCCTTCTCTTCTCCTCTTCCCCTCCTCCTCCTCTCCTCCTCCTCCTCCTCCTCCTCCTCCTCCTCCTCCTCCCCTCCCCCTCCCCCTCCCCCTCCTCCTCCTCTCCTCCCTCCTCCCTCCTCCTCCTCCTCCTCCTCTCCTCTCCTCCTCCTCCCTCCTCTTCTCCTCCCTCTTCTCGTCCCTTCTCTTCTCCTCTTCTCCCTCCTCCTCCTCCTCCCTCCTCCTCCTCCTCCCTCCTCCTCCTCCTCCTCCTCCTTCTTCTCCTCCTTCTTCTCCTCCTTCTTCTCCTCCTTCTTCTTCTTCTCCTCCTCCTCCTCCTCCTCCTCCTCCTCTCTCCTCCTCCTCCTCCTCCTCTTCTCCTCCTCCCTCCCCCTCCTCCCTCCTCCCTCCTCCTCCTCTCCCTCCTCTTCTCCTCTTCTCCTCTTCTCCTCCTTCTCCTCTTCTCCTCTTCTCCTCCCTCCTCCCCCTTTCGTGTCCCATCAACTTTCATTCCCCCTTTACCCCCTTTCTTGCCCTCCCAGCCTCTGTTCATTTTTATTGTCTCTTTCTTCTGTCTTGCTCTCTTTCACTTTCTCTCTGCCTCTCCACAATCCACCCATCTGAGGAATTTCCAGCGATAAACATTTGAGGTAATGGACACTGAATTATCCCAGCATCCATTGCTGTAACCCAAGTCCCCAGGGAAGTCTGTGGGCTCCCACAGGTTTTGTTGAGATCTTTCACGACTACCCTCCATGCTGGGCCAGCCTTCTCTCCGTTGCAGTCACTTGCTTTCCATTCAACAGTAAAGAGGCACTTTTCAGCTGGGTGTGAAATGGTGATTTTGGTGACAATCTAGTGACTGAATGGCTTGCCCCTCACTGAGGTAATCTCTCCAATTTTGAGATCCCCTCCAACCAGGGGAAACATTGTTCATGTATCTACCCAGTGAACTCTTTCAGAATTCTGTATGATTCAATGAGATCAATTCTCACGCTTCTAACCCCTTTGTTGATGCAAACGGCGTCTCTTCAATCTGCCATTAAATGAAGTTAAGTCGTGCATCTGCCTTCATCTCATTTTTGAGGCCATTCAGCCCTCGAGCCTTTTCTACCATTCCTTGGCCTCCCCCTGTTCCTAAATGGTGGCTTTTAACATTTTTGTCGATCGTTTTTTTTTGGGTGCGGTCATGTCAAAGTGAATTTTATTGTTCTGTCGTCTTCAGATGAGAGAGACTCAGAAAGAGGCAGCTACTATGGACCAGGATCCTTTCTCGGAGTCTGTCAAAAGCAGTAAGTAAATAAAGACCTGCTACACTTCTTTCCCCCTCACTGTCTGATGCAGCCTGACTTTCATGAGGCTGATCCGTGGTATCCTTTGGATGAGTTCAGAGCAAAGGCTGGGGAATGTTGGCTTATTGTGGAGATGCCGGTGTTGGGCTGGGGTGGACAAAGTGGAAAATCACACAACACCAGGTTGTAGTCCAACAGGTTTATTTGGAAGCACTAGCTTTCGGAGAACTGCTCCTTCGTCAAGTGAAGTGGAGGGAGGTCCACAGGCTCAGAATATATAGGTGGAGAGATAATGGCAAGATAATTCCAGGTAATAAAGAATGTCAACAGGCAAGAACAAATAGTGTGAGTAATGTGTCAACAGCTGATTAACAACTGAAGGGATGACCTATGAACTGATGAATTAAAGCAGAGAGATAATTGCAATTTATCAAAGATAAGATGGTGCTCTTGCTCATATTATTCCAACTATTTGGTCTGTCCGTAGTGCCACCTTATTTTTGAGTTGAGAGGGTTGGCTTATGAAGAGAGATTGAGTAGACTGGGACAATACTCATTTGGAATTTACAAGAATGAGGAGAGATCTTATAGAAACATCTAAAATTCGGAAGGGAGGAAATAAAATAGAACCAGGGAGGTGGTTTCCACTGGCAGGTGAAACTAGAACTAGGGGGCACAGCCTCAAAATAAGGGGGAGCAGATTTAGGACAGCGTTGAGTATCGTCTTTACACAAGGGGTTGGGGAATCTGTGGAATTCCCTGTCCAGTGAAGCAGTTGAGGCTACCTCAGTGAATGTTTCTAAGGCAAAGATAGATAGGTTTTTGAACAACGAAGGAATTAAGGGTTACAGTGAGTGAGCGGGGAAGTGGGACTGAGTCCATGAAAAGATCGGCCGTGATCTTATTGAATGGAGGAATAGGCTCGAGGGGCAAGGTGGCCTACTCCTACTCCTGCTCCTGCTCCTGGTTCTGATGTTCTTATGTTAAACGACAGATGAACTTTTGAAAACTGAGATGTTGGTTGATTGAGAGTCATGGGTGGGCCAGCGAGCATTGTTCGGGTGGGGGGGTTGGGGGGGGTGGGGTGGTGGCAGGCAGTGTTTGAGTGGACTTTGGTGGGATTTAGGTACAGGCCATGTGGGCTTGTAGACAGTCTGCGTTTACAAAGTCCTAAACATAATGGGCCTGTCTCCGCCGACGCAGACTCTTCGTGTCTGCAGGCACTTAGCAGAAGATGATACATGGACTTTTACGAATGGGTGACTAATAGGTTCCACAATTCTGAGAGAGAAAGGTCTCATCAAGTTATTAGTGGAGTTGACTAGGAGGCCAAAGGTTAGAAGATCACGTCACTGACAAAGGGCCGCAGCTAAATATAAACTGATTTATTCGTGATTTTCTGCAATGAAGTGAGACATGTTGTCAGTGTTTAATTAAAATTGCCGGAGTGGAATCAATGAGGAAAGCACTGAGAGAGAGTTGATTAACCCCTTGTCTCACATCTTCATTCTGACTGTCACCTTCCCTCCTTCCAACGTGTTCTCTCAGGACAAAGGTCTGCTTCTTGCGGAATACTCTGTCCCCACCATGTGGGGGTTCGCGTGCCGGAGTGGGTAACGTTTCCAGTGGGGACCTAGCCCCCATGGAGCTTGTTGAACCCATGTGAATGTTGGTAAGCCCTTTGGTAACCTCCCCACCCCTCGTCTCTGAGCTGCACTTGTAGCCCCAGTATTGATATGGCTGGTCCAGTTCCATTTCTGATCAGTGATAAACTCCTCCCCTCCCCTAGTTGTTGGTCATGAGAGGTTCAATCAGAATATTATGGGGAGATCAGCAGATTTCCTCTTGTTGGAAGATGGTCATTGTCCAGGATTTGTGTGACACAAGTGTTTGTTACCATCTTTCAGCTTAATCCTGCTTATTGTCCAGGTCTCACTGCATTTGGACATGGACTATTTTCGGTATCTGCGGAATCATGAGCAGTGTATTCAGAAATCTGCTATCCTTGTCTACAATTGGCACAGTAGCTCAGTGGCTAGCGCTGCTGCCTCACAGCGCCAGGGACCAGGGTTTGATTCCAGCCTTGGGCGACTGTGCAAACTCCACAGAGACATTCTCCCTGTGTCTGTGGGGTTTCCTCCCACAGTCCAAAGATGTGCAGGTTAGGTTGATTGGCTATGGGAGATTGCTCATAGTGTCTTTGGATATGCAGGCTGGCTGGGTTAGACATGGGTAGAGTAGGGGTCAGGGATGGGATGCTCTTCAGAGGATTGGTGTGGCCTTAATGGGCTGAATGGTCTGCTCCAACACTGTAGGGATTGTATGATTCTACGATCAGACCCAGGTGCTTGGCAGTTTGGTTAACACTTTACTGCCCTCAGTTCATGGGCAATCAGGGATAGACAGCAAATGTTGGACATGCCGGTGACACCAAATTGCTTGAAAAAGATGAAGGGGAATAGAAATTGGGAATTTGCAAGAGGTCGGAAAGGGAGGAATGCAAATAGCTGAGAGTTCCGCTTCAGAACTACTACGCTACACTGTTAGAGTGACTTTGGGCTTGAAACTTTAACTCTCTTTCTCTCTTCATTGAGGCTGCCAGACCTGCTGAATTTCTGCAGCGCTTGCTGTTTTTATTTTTGGTCTCGTAGTAGTACTTTCTGAAGTGTAGTATCTCTGGCGATGTATGAAAGTGTGAGTAGCACTTTTCGCACGGAAAACTCCCGCAAACAACATGATAAGTACCAGATCATCTAATTTTCATGACATAGACCGGGATAAAAAATATTAGTCATGAGACATCTCCTGCTTTTTGAAACAGTGCCACAAGTTTATGTTGTTCAGTTTAGTGTCCCATCTGGGACTACATGGTGGCTCAGTGGTTAGCACTGCTGCCTCACAACGCCAAGGACCCAGGTTTGATTCCAGCCTCGGGCAACTGTCTGTGTGGAATTTCCTCCAGGTGCTCCAGTTTTCTCCCACAGTCCAAAAGGTATGTATGTATTGGCTGTGCTACATCATTCCATAGTGTCTAGGGATGTGCAGGCTAGGTGGGATAGCCATGGGAAATGCGGGGTTAAGGGAAGGGACAGGGGTATCTGGGTAGGATGCTTTTCCTAGGGTTGGTGCAGACTTCGTGGGCTGAATGGCCACTACCTGCACTGCACAGGGATTCTATAATTCTATCTGAAAGATGTCACTTCTGCCAGGGTTGCACTTCCTACAGTACTACATTGGAGTGCCAACGTATGCTTTGTGTCCAGTTTTCTGAGACGTGGCTGACACAGAGAGAGCCACAGCTGAGGTTTATACCTCCAGGAAGACAGAAGCCTCAGAGTCTGTGGGTCTCCCACAATTGTAAATACCAGATTTGGCCTCAAGAGGGAGTCTACTTGGCATAAGCTGTTCTGTCATCCCCAACCTCCACGAACAAAACAAGCTAATGCTTTGTTTTATCACCCCCCAAAATGTCGTTATTTTATGTGGACTTTTCAGGACTTGAGATTTTTTTTTTTAACTAAGATAAGAAGAGGTTAAGATACAGATCGACTGACTGAATAGTGGGAGAGTGGCCTTCCACCATCCGCATCTGTGGTATAACAACCTCACCACCCCACCCACCAAAGTGCAGATTTAGCTGCAAATTTAAATCCGGGAGAGGGGGTGGGTAGGGCCTGGTGAAGCTGTTAACACTGTCAGGAATTTTGAATTTCCTAACGCTTAGTCTTAAAAGCTCAAAACACCTGGAATCGAGCTGCTAATATAAATTTTTAAAATATCACTTTTAAGTGATGTAACATTGAAGACTGCAATTATCTCCCACTTTACTGGGCCAGCAAGTTCATAATTTGCTTGTAGACCTTGGAGTGCAGGTTCAAAGTTCCTTGAAAGTGGAGTCTCAGGTAGATAGGATATTGAAGAAGGCATTAGTATGCTTTCCTTTACTGGTCAGAGCATTGAGTACTGGTCAGTGGTTGGGCCCCATATTTTGGAATATAGTGTACAATTCTGGTCTCCCTCCTATAGGAAGGATGTTGTGAAACTTGAAAGGGTTCAGCAAAGATTTACAAGGATGTTGCCAGGGTTTAGAGTGTTTGAGCTTCGGGAGAGGCTGAATAAGCTGGGGCTTTTTTCCCTGGAGCGTCGGAGGCTGAGGGGTGACCTTACAGAGGTTTATATAATCATGAGGGGCATTGATAGGGTAAATCGGCAAGATATTTACCCTGGGGGAGGGAGTCCAGAACTAGAGGGCATAGGTTTAGGGTGAGAGGGGAAAGATTTGAAAGGGACCTAAGGGACCTAACTTTTTTCCGCAGAGGGTGATGCGTGTATGGCATGAGCTGCCAGAGGAAATGGTGAAGGCTAGTACAATTACAACATCTAAAAGGCATTTGGATCGTTAAATGAATAGGAAGAGTTTAGAGGGATGTGGGTCTAATTTAATTTAGGATAGCTGGTTGGCATGGACGGGTTTGACCGAAGGGTCTGTTTCCGTGCTGTACATTTCTATGACTCTATGTAACTGATGTTGGAGAGAGAGGCTGGTTCTAAGCAAAACCAAAATGTACATATCTCCAGCTCTTCTGTGCTAGTGTGATGTCGTCCAATGTTATCTACAAGAGCATAAATGAGATTTGAAACCAGGACACAAAAGGAGATTTGTGATCGGAAATGTGGCCAGAGGGATAGGTTTTGAGGAGTGGCTGAAAGGAAGGGACCACAGTGGAGAGCTTTCATCAGAGAATGCCATAGTTTCAGACCCAGGTAGCTGAAAGCAGGGTCACTAATGCAGCAAAGGGAATAGAAAAGGCAGTTAAAGGAAGGAGGCTGGAGGAGGTTACAGAAATAGGAAGGGAGGAAGTTATAAAGAATGCAAATTTGCATTTAGATAGCGTCTTCCATGACCTGCTGGATGTGTAAAAGCACAGTCGCTGTTGTGATGAAGGGAAGCCACAACATTGTCACAGCACAGAAGGAGGCCATTCTTCCCATCGGATCTGCACCAGGTCTGTGTGTGAGCCCAGTGCCGGTCTTCTGTACCCCCGCACGTTCTTCCTTTTCAGAAAAATTCAACTCCCTCTTGAATTCCCCGATTGAACCTACCTCCTCCACAGTCTCAGCCAGTTGGCCATGCACCCCTGGTGGTCTCGCATACCTGACTGTGATTGGGCAATGATCTCATATTACTGAACATGATTGAGTCCCGTGATGTGCAGGTGCCGGTGTTGGACTGGGGTGGACAAAATTAACAATCACAACACGAGGTTATAGTCCAACAGGTTTATTTGGAAGCACTGGCTTTCGGAGCGCTGCTCCTTCGTCAGGTGGCATTTTTACACCCCTCACCCGCAATTGGTCAGTAGTCTCACGTGCATGACATAATCTGGGTGAATTCTTGACAGCAGTGGAAGACAGTGTCATAGCAACTATGTCAGTGGGCTAGTAATGCAGAATCCCTAGACAAATGCAGTAGAGGTAATGGTAGAAACCCCACCATAACAATTAAAGTTTAATTAATGCTATGTAGAATGTAAAGTTAGCCTGAATAATGGTGACGATGAAATGATCATCAACTGTTGTAAAATCCCCATCTAGTTCATTAACATGTTTTCGGGAGGGAAATCTGCTGTCCTTACCCAGTCTGGCCTACATGTGACTCCAGGATCGTAGCAAGCTAGTTGACTGCTATCTGTAATTTAGAATTAGAATCCCTACAGTGTGGAAACAGGCCCTTCAGCCCAATAAGTCCACACTGACTCTCTGAAGACTAACCCATCCCACCCTTTTACCCTACTCCCGACTAATGCACCTAACCTACACACCCCTGAACACTATGGGCAATTTAGCATGGCCAATTCACCTAACCTGAACATCTTTTGGACGGTGGGGAGAAACTGGAGCACCCAGAGGAAACCCACGCAGAATGTGCACACTCCACACAGACAGCCACTCAAGGCTGGAATGGAACCCAGGTCCTGGAGCTGTGAGGCAGCAGTGCTAACCACTGAGCCACTGTGCTACCTCCCCGTAATGGACCAGCAAGACACTCCGTTCAAGGGCAACTAGAGGTGGACAGCAAATGTTGGCCTGGGTGAACCCAGATTGAATCAAAGAATGAAAGAAGATGACCACATGGTCATACAAGTGCTCTGTGCCTTTCATTACCAAACTATTCGATTTCACATTTACGTCCCTGTTTTAGTAGGGCACGATTTACATTACTCATTCAGCTATTTCATACTTACATCATTATTTTGGTGTGTTGCTGACATTTCATTCATTAATTCTTACGGGGATATAAATCTTTGTTTCTCATTCTTTCACTATTCAGCATTTTCTCAATGAGGCATGCATCCCCTCCATAGCAAGAATCCCCTGTATTGATGTCGCAGTTTTAACCGAACCTCCCCCACCCCAACACCGACAACTCCCCATCCCAGGTGGGCTGTAATTCCTGCTTCTTTTCATACAAGTTGTCGCATGGGTTCTAATTGAAATAACTGCTGCAGAGAACAGAAGCTCTTGTCAAAAAATCCGCCCCTAAACAAATCTCCAGTCCTCTTTAGCATCTGGACCGTGTCAACTCTTACATTGCCTGAGAGGTGGTTGGGGGGGGGGGCTGCAAAATTATGGTTGTTCTCCAGTGCCTGAACTCTGACATTGTCTCAGTGTTAGCGTGAGTGCTTACAGAACACAGATGCTTTGTCATCAGAACTGAACCATCTCACAGCAGCCTGTGTTGCACTCCCCATCCTTACAGTGGTTGCAGGTGGCAGTGTGCAAACTTTTGTCGACTTTTCAAATAAAGACAGCCTTTCTCTTGATTCAGGTGGAACATGAATGTTGCCTCACTCATTTTCCTCTCTTTCATTAATTGTCTTCTCCTGCTTTCCTGCTTTTAAGTTGAAATGTGACTGGGTTAAATGATCAGGTTCCTGACTCAGTATAGTCTGACTGTTTGCTCTATTCCAGTTGAGTCAATGCACCAAGCTGGGGTGTTTTGTTTTTTTGGGGGGGTGACGTTATGTAGTGTACTGAGCCCTGGGGTTTGATTCTGTCGGAGTTAGCCGATGGTGGTACCTTAACATAATCAATGCTTTCTTCCCCAGCCCTGCACTGTCCCCTTTTACAGGGAACAGTCTAATACCCTTTTGAAAGTCTTATTTGAATGTGTCTCCACCACACCCTCAGGCAGCATATTCCAGATCCGAACCACTCCTTATGTGTAAGCCTCTCTCCTCCACTCATTATTGCTGATTTTGCCCAGTTACCTTAAATCCTTTGTTAATGTCACCTCGTTTTAATAGTGGGCAACTCCCATCGAGAGTGAAAAATGGTATCTTTAATTTTTTTGCAGCCAGTCACCAAACATAGAATCCTCACAGTGTGGAAGGAGGCCATTTGGCCCACATCGATCCTCCAAAGAGCATCCCAACCCAACTCGACCCTTATCCTATCTCTGCATTTCCCGTGGCCAGTCCTCCTATCCTGCACATCTTTGGACTGTGGGAGGAAACTGGAGCGCCCGGAGGAGGGTGGTCCACGCAGCCACAGCAAAAATGTGCAAACTCCACAAAGACAGTCGCCCAACAGTGGAATTGAACCCAGGTCCCTGGTGCTGTGAGGCAGCAGTGCAAAACACTGAGCCAACATACTGCTTTGCACCCTATATTCACATGAGACTGCCCATATTCTTTAACAACAATATCACAGGTTATTTACAGAAATGAGAAGTGAAAATTGTATAAATAAAAATCGGTTTAGAAATATCTCAATGTAAATATAAAAGACAGCTTCAACTTTTTCCCAGCAATAACCTCTGGATATTCAATCAGAGTGAAATGTCACTCTAATCTTAACTCCTTAATTTATTACTTAACTGACGACCTGGATTCCTTTTTATTTCTAATGGCCTAGGAATATCTTTCAAGTTCTGATGGCCTAAGATACTATCTGGGCCTTGTCTGTATTCTCTGTATGTTATAAACATTTAACTTTGTCATTCCTCAAACACTTAACTTAAATAACCTACTTTCTTGGGAATTATGTTTTTAGTTCACTGTTCCAAAATGACTTTCTGACCTTTTTAAAAAAAAAAGTCTTCACAGAATTGAAACCACAAATCTGTGTTACTTCTCCTTTAAAATTGGAATTCCAATTGATAATATATTATACAGCTTTATCACACTGCACCTTATGTTTTCAATCTATCCACAAGTGGGAACAGTCTCTCCCTATCAGCACAGTAAGTAACATTCTCACCTTAATGTAAGAGGGTTGTGGGTTGAATCTCCCACTGAAGACTTGACCATGAAGTCCAGCCTGACAGTCCAGTTGCAAGTTGGCATTGAGCTGTCGGTGTCATCGTCTGTCTCAATTTGACATAAAAGATCAGATTATTTCAAGGAAGTGTGCGTGGTGTTCCTTCTGCACTCACGTCCAATATTTATACTTCAACCTTTGTCAGCAGTCCCTCAGAGCGAGGAGGGTGCCTGTCATGGAGGAAAGAGGAAGACAGAGAAAAAAGGAAGCGAGGGAATAAGAAAGGAGAAGAGAAAGAGAGAGAAATAGAAAGAGGAAGAAAGAGGATAAGAAAGGAGAAGAGGAAGAGAGACAGAGGCTTTGAAAGAGGGGGGTGAAGTCACTGAAAGGAAACAGGTGGGGCAAATGGAAAGTAAAAGGCTCCGGGAGAAACAGCATAAAAACCAAATCAATGTTGGCAGTCAGTCAGTGATCATTGAAAGGTTATGCATCATCTTGTTTCCCCAGCTTTGACCTTTCGTCATCTGCCTCACTGCAGAACCAGGGATACATCAGTAACCTAGGGCTCGCCGTGATGGGTAGGACATAGGGTCACTGAGGTCTGCAACCTGGAAAAAAGGCCCTTTGGCCCATCGAGCCTGTGCCAGTCAAAAACAAACCACCGAGCTGTTGGAATCCCATTTTCCAGCACTTGGCCCATAGTCTTGTTTGCCTCGGCATCACAAGTGCACATTTAAATACTTTTCAAGTGTTATGAGAGTTTCTGCCTTTGGCATACAGTGCCCTCTCCTCTGTTTGGGTCAAAGCCAGTCTTCCTCAAGTAAGCTCTCAGGGTGCCTTTGAAAAGTTACCAATGGCTGCCCTATGACCATTGACATGCAGTAGTAGAGATTGAGCTTCAGGGTGCGGGTGTTTGGAATTCTGATGCAGTAACCTGTCCAATGCGGGTAGCTGAGTGAGAATGGTCACCTCAATGAGGAGGGAGCCTGCTACCAACAGTAACCTGGTGATCACACAGCATTCTGTCCAGCTGAACCTTATGACGTTAACCATCAGGAGTCAACCGCATGGGCTGGGCATAATGACATTGCAGTTGGAGGGAGCTTGTTGCGATACAGGCTATTGCTTTTGGTGATTGTTGACTGAGGGTTGAAGATTGACCAGGGCACTAGGAAGCAATTCCCTGCCCTCCATTTAACAAGTAACTTTCGCTGCAAGAGGAGATGGTATGTGGATGCAGAATAAGTGTCACGGAGCTGCCAGCATTCTGATTGCAGAATCCCAGCCCTCTCCAGAAAATTCTCAATCTCTTACACAATCTCAGCGAGAGTCTGTCTGCTGGGGAGGGGGGGGAGGCAGTTTGGAGAAGCCAGTTTGTTGCTGTTATACTGGGAACAGTGTCAGTAAATTTTGTTTACAGTATGTAAATAATGTGTTGTGTGACACCGTTTATGTTTCCACTGTGTAGAAGGCAAACATTTGTAAGCTGTCCCGACTTGCTTGCTGTCTGCTGCCTAAACACAGCCTGGTAAATCACAATAAAGATGCAGCTAATAAGACAGCCGCCTGAAAAGATTGAGAGGCCTGAGGAAGTGGGTGGGACTTGACTCTGGGACAAATTACAGGCAAAAATCTGAAGCAATAAAACAGACACATGCTTTTAATATTCCCATATAATGTTGTGGAGGCAGGAGAGTGTGAGAGCAGTTACAGCGTTGGCATTTTCAATGGATCTTGTGTTAACTGTGATTCACGCAGGAGGCTGGGATAACTGCATTAAACACCCCCATGCTGCTGCAGTGGTGTTCTTACATGGATCTTGTGATCCATCTGGTGTGTGTTTGACTTTTATTACTATTTAAGAGGTTTGCCTTTGGCACTGGGGAGTAGGCCAGTTGAAAAAGGCAACATGTGCATTTCTGTAGCGCCGTCCACAACTTGGGAAGTTCCAAAGTGCTTCACAGCCCCATTACCTAGTCTCCGGAATGAATCCATTGCAAGACAGAGCAGAAACCTGAAAGAAGAATGGGAAGTTCCAGAAATGGGGTGGCCAAAACTCCAGACAATGACCTCTCAAAATGCAGTTATGGGTTACAGGACATTTAGTGATCGGTTTGTGCACAGCAAGCTCCCGCAAACAACAGGTGGTAGTCTTTCATTTAAATCTACTTTAGTGATGGTGGGTGAGTGTTAAATGTTGACCAGGCACCTGGAGAGAACATTGGTGTTCTGCAGACTAACGTAGTGAAATCTTTCACATTTGCCTCATGCGGGTTTCAATTTTACTGTCTCTGAGTGATAATTTGACCCCTCTGCCAGTGCAGCAGTCCCTCAGAACTGCTTTGTGAATTTCAGCCGTCTTCATTGTGCTGAACTTACCCTCTTCAGATTCTGAGGTGAGGTCATGACCCACTGAGCTGTGGCCAGCTCCTGGAAAGCTCTAAGTTGGAAGACATACTGTTACAGCATACCCCCATCCGCCCCCTTCTTCCCCACTATCCCCAACCAACCAATCTCTGTAATCTCCTTAAACACCATAACACTCTGATATATTTGTCCTCCTCCTCCAATTCTGGCCTTTTGCACATCCCTGACTTTATCCACTCCACCATTGGTGATTAAGGACCTAGAGCTGCCAAGACTCAAAGTTTCAAGGAGACCACTGTCATCCTGGTGCTGAAGAAAAATCATGCATCTTGCCTCAATGACGACCACCTAGTGATTCCAACCTCCATAATTATGAAGTGTTTTGAGAGGTTAGTCATATCAACTCCAGCCTCCCAGATGGCCTTGATCCTTTGCAATTCACCTACTGGCGCAACAGGTCCACGGCAAACACCATCTCCCTGACCCTACATTCATCCCTGGACCATCTGGATAACAATGATACCTATGTCAGGCTCCTACTTGTTGACTACAGCTCCACCTTCGACACCATAATTCCAAACAAGTTGATCTCTAAACTCATACCTACATCTCGGCCTCCCCCCTCTGTAAGTGGATCCTCGACATTCTGACACATGGACCGCAATCAGTAAGAATAGGCAACAACACCTCCTCCAACATAATCCAGTGGCCCGCAAGGGTGCAAATTCAACCCCCTGCTATACTGCTTATACACTCACAACCGTATGGCCAAATTCCACCCCAACTCTGTTTATAAGTTTGCTGACGACATCACCATTATAGGTCATATCTCAAACACCAGTAAAGACTGAATACAGGAATGAGATTGAGTGCTTAACGGCATGGTGTAAAGACCACAATCTCTCCATCAGCGTAGGTAGAACAAAGGGGCTGATTATTAACTTCAGGAAGTGGAGTGGAAGGCACGCCCCCTGCCTGCATCAATGGTGCTGAAGTGGGGAGGGTCGAAAACAACAGGTCCCTGGGAGTGATGATCACTAACAATCTGTCCTGGTCCACCCATGTCGACGTGACAGTCAAAGCATCCTATCCAGATGCATCACGTGTGTTGGCACTTGCTCTTCCCAAGACAGCAAGAAACTGCAGAGAGTCATGAACACAGCCCAGTCCATCACACAAACCAGCCTTCCACTCATTGACTCCATCTATACTTCCCACTGCCTCAGGAAAGCAGTCAACATCATCAAATCTCAGTTATACTCTCACCCACCCTCTTCAGTTGGGCAGAAGATATAAAAGTTGGAATACGCGTACAAACAGATTCAAGAACAGCTTCTTCCCTGCTGTTATCAGACTTTTGAATGGTCCTCTCCAATGTTAATGTTGATATCTCTCTCTGCACCTTCTCTGTAGCTAAAATGGAGGAGGCAATGGCCTGGTGGTATTACTGTTGGACTGTTAAGCCAGAGATCTAGATAATGTCTTGGAGTTTAAATCTCGTCATGACACGTGGTGGGATTTGAATTCACTAATTTTTTAAAAAACTGGGATTAAGAATCTAATAACAACCGTGAGTCCATTGTCAATTGTTTGAAAAACCCATTGGGTTCATTCATGTCCTTTAGAAAAGGAAACTGCCATCTTTACCCTGTCTAGACCCATAGCAATGTGGTTGACTCTTAAATACCCTCTGGGCAATTAGGAATGGGCAATAAATACTGGCCTGGCCAGCCACATCCTCATCCCATGAGTGAATAAAAAAAATTCTGTACTCTATTTCTGTTACCGCTTTATATGGTACGATTGGCTTGTGGAGCATGAAAAACAACACTTTTCACTATATCTTGGTACATGTGACAACAATAAATTAAACTCAAACTCATTCCTTCTGTAAGCCTGTCTGTCTCTGTTTCTCCTCCTTTAAGACGCTCTTTAAAACCAACTCCTTTGGTCAGTTTTTTTGATCAGCTCTCTGAATGTCTTATTATGACTTGATGTCAGATAAAGCTTGATAAACACTCCTCTGAAGTAATTTGGGATATATTTATCGTGTTAAGAGTGGTCTAGGAATGCACTTTGTATTGAGGAAAGTTCTGCCTGATGTCCATGCTAATAACGGCCACAATTCCTGAGAGGAAAGGCTGGGGAGGGGAGAAAGCACACTTGTCCAAATTTAAGTTGTAATTTTATTCTGTTCTTAATTTGTGCTGCAGGTTGTTCACTCCAATGATCACATGCATCAATTTCACTTTGATGCTGACATCTGGCTGCTGTCTTCCCTGGGCAAGGTCCAAGCACTTCTGGACGTAACTCTGAGGATATTGAATCACAATCTCTTGACTGAAGCAATGATGACTACCACAAATCATATCGGTACAAGAGTCTTTCTGGAAAACAGTTTTATGCTTGCACTTTAAAAGAAAATCGCAGAACTTGAATATTGCTGAACAGAGAGACACATCATCGAAGGTTTTCACCTTGCGGTCATCAGGACGAGAGCAAGAATGCCAAATTTCAAACAATCACAAGTTTATATTCCAGGAGAAAAGAATGCCCATTGGTTGGCAAGTCAAGTCCAGCTGAGGTGCTGCCCTCAAGATAGCAACAAAGAACAGTATGATTCCCCAAAATCCCGGCTGGTTCAGAAAGGTGCGAGGCTTGAACATATTCCTTTGGTTTGCAAATAGTAGGTTAATGCGAATGAATATACATCCCCATTTGCAAGTGTAAATGAGCCATGTTATGAGTCCGATTATCTTAATTTGATTGCCTACGTTTGCTGTAAGAGTAGCTATTAGCGTACTCTGGATCACTCCGCAGCTGCCCCTTCATGGAATTACATCTAACAGAGGTTCTGCATTGTGTTTGGAGGTGGTGGCTGGCTGAGTTTGGTCTGGATCTGCCTATTAAAAATGAACGGAACATGCTGTTGATTCAATCAGCTGAATTGCTGGAACAGACAGCCCATGAACCTGGCACTGGAATGCTACTTCATCTCACGTCATATAAATTAATATGACAGTTGAAATTTTGGCATTCTTGCATTTGTCCTGATGAAAGCAAGAGAAAAAGCTTTGGCGATAAGTTGCTCTTTCCACAATCACAGTCCAGGATGTTTAACCTTTCATGGGTACAAGGTAATATTTGTGCTACTTGAGCAGTCCTGTTTAATTTTGGCCTAGATTAGACTGCTGAATTTGGAAATGAACTCCCTGCTGCTTTCTGGTCATGGCTACTGTTAATCATCCTGTTTTGCCTTACATATGTGGGATACTTGTATCCATTGGTTGGATGCGGAAATGCAGATATCAAGTAACCATCCAGACAACAAGATTAACCAGTTTAGAAAAAGAGAGAATTTGCAAATAAATGGTACTGCACTATAGACATCCCAAACCTTTTTGCAACGCAGTACCTTTTTGAAATCTAACCAGAATGGCTCCAACTGGCATTACTGACTAAATTCTTTCTGACGCGCGAGAGAATTTGCCAAACTTCCAAGAAGAAATTCTAAAAGGTCCTTAAAGATTTGTCCAGTTCCAGCATTAGTTTCACTGTTTCTTGACATTATGCCTACTCTAATGCTACATTTTGAGCTTAACGTTGTTAACCTATTTCAGTCTTGTATGTTTTTCTCTGAGTACCAGGGTTCCTGGATGGTGAGGGGTAGTCCAGTGGCATCCATTCGATAGCACACACCCTGCCATCCTCGCACTCTGCACCCCTGCCCCAGTTATTTATTGATTGAAATTGCTCATGTGTCCTGCCAATCCTTTTTGTGGGAGAGGGGTGGGGTTCGGTTTTGCCCTCCCTGCTGTAATCCTGAGTATACCGGTACCTGTAGGAAAGCTCACTAGGAATTGATGGGAATTCTGCTCCGAGAAGTTCTCGTGTTTCTGGAATTTACCCAGTGACAGGCAGGAACTTTAAAAAAACCTACTGGCCCTTCCAACCTATCCCTCATAATCAGGGTATCTCTTGATAAACTCACTCCACATGCCTCCTGTACTCATCTGGTCTCCTGGGAGAAGTGAGAAAAATATACAATATGTAAGAAAGGGCAAAGACCATCTTGCAACACCCTTTTGAAGTGATCAGGATGAGTGCAGCAGACCACGGATCATCATTACCAGGTACCAACCTCCTGTGCATATACAGCTGTAGCTTGAAGAGGAGGAGACCATTCAGGCCTACCAGCCTGTACCATCATTCAGTTAGATCACAGCTGCACTGGGAGCTTTTTATTTTGAAATGCAATCTGATAAGCTTCATCAACATAATTTCCACCATCCTGCCCACCGCCTCAGTCACCTGGAAAACACTTGCCTTACTCCACACCTGTTCAGGGTGGAGGGGAACATAACATAGGAGCAGGCGGCGACACTGTTTTATCTGTTAATCTGGCCATTTCTCTCCCCTTCTCCACATTACCCAAGAAGCAATCTTGGCATCTTCTTTGCTTTACGAAGGGGGTGGTGGTGGGGTGGGGGGGCGGGAGGTGAATTCTTTGCTCAGTTCATTTGGTTCCATCTCTCATTTGGAGCCACAGCTCTCAAAGCCAGAATGACGAAACCCAAGCCCCAATGAAATACCCTGGGAGATGGAACTGAGTTTAACATCGCTGGTCATTGTAGTTAAACATTTCAAACTTACAAATAAGTTAACATGACCTCTTGTAAACAGAATGTCGTTTAGCCTGTGAAGCAGTTTGTACATGTAATGTAGCAAATCAGTTTTATGATAGCTTATGTTTCTTGCAAGTTTTGTTTGTTCCTGACTCCAGTAATGTTAATGCTTTGAATAGTTTTACCTTACTGTCTAGAAATAATTTAAGGGCTGATTCAACTGTTTCCTCTTGCACTGAATTTTAGAAATTGAAATTTAAACATGTGGGTTGTATTGAATATGTGTGTCCTAATGACCTGATTGAGGTCTTTGAGGCCATGGAAGGTTTGCTATGTGTTTATCCATTTTTTCCTGAAATGTATCAGAGCTGCTCATCCCTCCTATTCTACTTGGGCAACAAGTGTCTATTGATTGACTTATTGGGTTTATTGATGACTGTCTTATATTGATGACACCCTGTTTACAATGTTTCCACAAGTAGAAAGGATCCTTACTCTACATCTGCCCCTGTCAAACCCATAGACAGATTTACATTTCAGAGGTCTCCAATCAACTTAGGAGGCTATCCCATGTTAAAACCTGATTCAGTTCAGAACTTACCTCAAGATAGAATAAAGATCAATGAAATGGTCTTATTATGCACACTGCCTTTATGAAACTAAACTTAGAAATAATAATGTGTCTGTGTTTCTTACCTGCTGGTGGTGTTGGTCTCTGGGTTTCTTTTAAGCATGGGAGTTATTTTGAGTGTTTAAACTTGAGATAATTGGTCGGAACTGTTCAGGAGAGGTGACAGCTGATAGATGTGCAGGATTTGGGAACTGAATGGACATTTGTAAAGATCTGGTCATTAATTCTGAAAGTTTGTGTGTGTGTCTATGTATCTGTGTGAGTATGTATCTGTGTATGGGTTTGTGTGTGTATGTGTATGTATCTGTGTGTGGGTGTGTTTGTGTGTGTATGTACCTGTCTGTGGGTGTGTATGCATCTGTGGGTGTGTATGTATCTGTGTGTGGGTGTGTATGTGTGTGGGTGTCTTTGTGTGTTTGTATCTGTGTGTGTGGGTGTCTTTGTGTGTATGTATCTGTGTGTGTGGGTGTGTTTGTGTGTATGTATCTGTGTGTGTGGACGTGTGTATGTATCTGTGTGTATGTGAACGTGTGTGTATGTATCTGTGTGTGGGTGTGTGTGTGGACGTGTGTGTGGGTGTGTGTGTGGACGTGTGTGTGGGTGTGTGTGTGGACGTGTGTGTATGTATCTGTGTGTGGGTGTGTGTGTGGACGTGTGTGTATGTATCTGTGTGTGGGTGTGTGTGTGGATGTGTGTGTGGGTGTGTGTGTGGACGTGTGTGTATGTATCTGTGTGTGGGTGTGTGTGTGGACGTGTGTGTATGTATCTGTGTGTGGGTGTGTGTGTGTGGACGTGTGTGTATGTATCTGTGTGTGGGTGTGTGTGTGGACGTGTGTGTATGTATCTGTGTGTGGGTGTGTGGGTGTGTGTGTGTGTGTGTGGGTGTGGACGTGTGTGTGTGTGGACGTGTGTGTGGGTGTGTGTGTGGACATGTGTGTATGTATCTGTGTGTGGGTGTGTGTGTGGACGTGTGTGTATGTATCTGTGTGTGGGTGTGTGTGTGGATGTGTGTGTATGTATCTGTGTGTGGGTGTGTGTGTGGATGTGTATGTATATGTGTGTGTTTGTGGGGGTGTTTGTGGATATGTATGTATCTGTGTGTGGATGTGTTTGTGTGTGTATGTATGTGTGTGGGGGTGTGCGGGTGTGTGGGGGGTGGGTGTGTGTGTGGGGGAGGGGTTGGGTGTGTGTGGGGATTTGGGGGTGTGAGTGTGTGTTGGTGGGGGGGGGGGGGCGATTGTGGGTGTGTGTGTATTTTCCTTCAGCTTCGTACATGGATGGTTCAGGAGCTAAACTCATTAGAGTTCTCCAGTCATCTCCTTCCCTCTTTGTCTTCTCCTCCTCTCCCCAATTTTGTAGAAGACTCCCCACTCTCCACTACCTAACTCACTATCAAAAGTGCAGTTCAGATCGAAAAGCTGACAAGTCAGCTTAAATTGCACGTCCTAACCTTTTAACCAAATGGCATCTTTTGGCTTATTTCTACGTCTGTCTGAGGAACAGACAACGGTTTTAATGTTACCTCCAGCTGCCTGAATCCTAAGCTCTGGAATTTCCGCCCTGAACTTCTCTGTCCCCCTCTCTGTCTTTTGCATTGTTTCTCAAAACCTGCTACTTTGTCCAAGCATTTAAACACCAGTCCAAATATTTCCTGAAGAGGCACCGCGTTAAATTTATCCTCCACTTCACTGTGGTGTACAATGTTACAAGACTTATATAGGCACAATAAAAACCAAAAGTATTGTGGATGCTGTAAATCAGATACAAAAACCGAAATTGCTGCAAAAGCTCATCAGGTCTGGCATCATCTGTAGAGAGAAAACAGAGTGTCTGAAGAAGGATCATTCGACCCGAAATGTTAACTCTGACTTCTGTCCACAGATGCTGCTAGATTTGCTGAGCTTTTCCAGCAACTTCTGTTTTTGTTATATAGGCATAAGTTGTTTTAAAAACGGGGATGAATTAAGGTGACAACTACATAGGAGTCAGTGATTAACTCCTGCAATTATTAATTATTTAAAAATCTGACTACTAAAACAAAAATGGTCTGCTGGCAAATTCCAGGAGAATTAGAGAGAGGTTTGGCCAACTTGGCAGAAAGATCGTTAAGCAAGTGATACCGAAGCTGGGTGACAGTCAGAAATGGAGCTGCTTTTCCAAATTTGCGTTGGCTGATTTGGTGGGGGGAGGGGGGGGGGGGGGAGAATGGGGTGTCATACCAAGTTTTAAAATGAAACGCTGGAGGCTTCAGCATAGGATGCAGGCTGACGTGCAGGGTGCTACGTTGTCAGAGGTGCTGACTTTTGGATGAATTGATAAACTGAGGCCCTTTCTGTCCTTTCGCCCATCTGAAGGATCCCATGACACTATTCTAAAAGCAGACAAATCCTCGCCCATGATTCTTAAACCAACATCAAGGATTGTCTTCTGTGGGTCCTTGTTGCGCATACAATGTGTGTCCTACATTACAGCAGCGACTGTCGTTGTAATAGTAGCTGTAAATCCTAAGATTTAAGTGCAGGTTGGGGTGGATTGGCCATGCTAAGTTGTCAGTTGTGTCTAAGGATGTGCAGGCTAGGTGGATTAACCATGGGAAATGTAGGGTTACAGGGGTAGGATCCGAGTGGGTCGGGGTGGATTCAGTGGCCGAATAGCCTGCTTCCACCCTGTAAGGATTCAATACACAGATATTACTTGACCTGCTCCTGAGTATTTACAACTTTATTTATTATGAAGGTTTGGAATTTCCATTTGTATTTTTATCTGTTTGACAGCTTCCACTACCGGCAGTGTTTGTTTTTCAAGACTCTGTCGTAAAGATTGGTAGTCTCAGCCTGTAAAGATAGGAGGGGCAGAAGCCCTAATATCATCGACGAAGTATTTATTGCACACCTGCAATGCTAAGGGGCATATAAGGCTGTGAGCCAAGTGCTGGAAAATGGGATCAGAATAGTTAGCTGGTTGTTTTTGACCGGTACAGACTCGATGAGCTGTGCTCTATGACTCCATAAAATCTACAAATAGTAGGAAAGACCATAAGGTCAATTGAAGGGATCACACTCCGGTACTGTTGTGATGCGAGTTGCCAAAGTAAATTCGTCAACTCGAAGTACGGTAGGGAAAGAAAATGGTGAAATATTCTGTCTCCCTCCCCCCCCCCCCCCCCCCCCCCCCCCCCCTCCCATCACGTGTGTTTCCTCCCCGCGCCCGCCCAGAGACATTTTCTCACACAAGACAGTAAAAGGGTTGGGTTCAGCAGTTTTTGGAGCTGTCGCTGGTAGATGAACAAGTCATTGTTTTGCCAGGCTCATCTGAATGACAAAGCAAACGGCCACTTGACAGTTGTATGGGCTGTATCCCTCCTCCAGAAATAGTCTGACCCATTATCTGAAGGAGTCATTTGAAGTGTTTAATCAATTCCTGCACTTTTTCAAGAGACCAATTTTGTTTAGATTGGCGAGTTAATGACAATGTTATTGATCCCTCAATCCAGTTTGACTCACCCTGGAACATCTCCACGTGGAGCTGTAGGCGTGTACTGTATGAGCATTTTTTTACAGTCAATTAAAATCTGCAGACCCTGCCCCTGTTCTGATGCCTATTCCAATTTAACTCCAATCCTACCCTGCTTTTTATGCTCTGTCAGGTTTTCATGTTTCGAAATCCTTTGCTTTTTTCATTAGTTAAAAACAAGAGAGTGTATGTCGAGTTTTATGTAAATTTGTTAGTGTTGCGATCTGTTCCCCATTTTAATTTACCTTCATTTTGCCCCCGCCCCAGCAACGCACCGGTTAAGAAATTTTAAAATCATATATGTGCACATTTGATTGAATTGAAATGATAGGATACAGATTCGATTTTTAAATTAGCTTCGTCTCCTTGTTTTTAAGATGTAGTATTTAAAGATTGGACCTTTAAACCCACTTGTATATTGGGGTCCAGCTTATGAACCCTGTCTAAATGTGGGAGATGAGGACTGCAGATGCTCTAAGTCAGAGTCAAGAATAGAGTGGTGCTGGAAAAACACAGCAGGTCAGGCAGCATCCGAGGAGCAGGAAAATCGATGTTTCGGGCAAAAGCCCTTCATCAGGAAATGATTTTCCTTCTCCTTGGATGCTGCCTGACCTGCTGGGCTTTTCCAGCACCAGTCTAAATGTGAGAGATGCACACTGCCAGCCTGTAGATTATTTGTGGTGCAGTGGTAGCGTCCCTGCCTCTGGAGTGGGAGGAGCGGGACTGGGGGCGGCTGAGTCTCACCTGCTCCAGAGATGTTCCACAACATGTCTGGATAGATTGATTAGAGAAAATGTCTAGGAAGCGATTCCCGTTTTATTGAAACCACGAGGCTCCGCAGTTTCCGAACGTGTCCACCCTCGTGTTCCCTTCGGCAACAACTTCTTAAAAATCAAAATAGCTCCTTTATCCGAACTTGAAAGAAGAATTAGAGATGAGAGCCAAACTGTAAAGGGAAGGGGGAGTGGGGAGAATGTGAGTCCCGGTTTGCTACTTTACAAACCGGGAGAACAGAGAGCAAAATTCGAGGAGAACTTGGAAATTGTAACCTTTGCGTTCTTTGGAATTTTTCTTCCAAGAATTTCAGTGGCGCTCACTGTAATCGGCGAGAACACTCGGTAATATTGCACTGGACTGGAAGGGGCGAGAGTGTAAAATCACACTTAAGAATCTGTAAGGAGCACTTGTTCAGAAACTGAAATCCCCCTCGGGTGTTTAAAGAATTGAACCTTTTAACTGTGGAGCTGCGGGTAATTTAATCAGAGTTTAATCCGCCGTTGCTGTTGTGTATATCAGACAGGTCTTGAAAACGGCCAGATTGCAAATAAATGTCCCAGGTATTGGCAGATGTGCAATTGCTGCCACTTTTTAAAAAAATACACTGTACGTAAATGAAACGAGACCAAAGAGAGTGCGATTAAATGTCTAAGCATGTGGCTGTAAAATTGTAATAGCAACCACATTATTCTGGGAACGTCGTTTCAGTGGAACACAAAAGCTGGAGTCCTGTCTCTCTATTGCAAACCGAATCCCTTGTGTGCTTTATTTTCAACCGACCTTCCCCCACTACTGTTCAATCCCTATTGAGATCATTGCTCCCCCTGTATCCAAGAATGGCTCATTGTTTGCACCCCCCCCCCCATCCTCCTACTCCACAACTTCCTGTGTGTGCTTACTTTGGAAATGTTTACGTAACTTGGAGCAGTTTCTGTACTCGCTCGGGGAGAGTTCACTGGGAGCTAGATATATACAGATGGTCCCACTCTGTTTAATAAACAACATCATACTGCAACACGTCTTACACCCGCCACGCTTCGAGGCTCAGGACTGTTTATTTGAATATTTGGATAATGAAGCGCAAAGGACAATGAAAATAAAACTTTTCTTTAAAAAAAAAGCTCCAAAGGCGGGAGTGGCTTGTTGAGTCGGTGGATTGGCACATTTCAACCAACGTGTTGTTTGGCCACGTGTTTTGTTTTACAGCTACTATACGTGGGACAGAATATTAACATCGAATCAACCTGTAATTCGAAGATGTGGGGAGTGAAAAACGCATGTCTGTCCGAGGGCTAAAAAAGAAAGAAGTGTTCAGGATATTTAAAGTGGAGGGAATTATAAAGTTAGCCCCTGGTTCATTGACAATGTTTTATCACTTCACTGCATTTCTTGCCCATTCCTCTTGACCTGACTGACACGCTCAGCTATTTCAAAGGGTATTTAGAATCATACAATTCCTGGAGTGCGGAAGTAGACCATTCGGCCCATCGGATGCCCCCCACCAAAGAACACAACACACCCCTCCCCGTACCCCTATAACCCTGCATTTCCCATGGCTAACCCATCTAGTCTGCACATCCCTGTACAGTATGGGCAATTTAGCTTGGACAACCCATCTAACTTGCACATCTTTGGCAATAAAAATGGAAAACACTGCGGATACTGTAAATCAGAAGCAGAAACAGAAGTTGCTGGAAAAGCTCAGAAGGTCTGGTAGCATCTGTGGAGAGAGATCAGAGTTAATGTTTTGGGTTGAGTGGCCCTTCCTTAGAACAGGCATTTTCTGTCCACAGATGCTACCAGACCTGTTGAGCTTTTCCAGCAACTTTTGTTTTTGCACATCTTTGGACTGTGGGAGGAAACCCACGCAGACATGGGGAGAATGTGCAAATTCCACGCAGACAGTTGCCTGAGGCTGGAATCCAATCCTAGTGCTGTGAGGCAACAGCCCACCATTGAGCCATAGTGCTGCCCTGGCACAATTCAACTACTTTGCTGTGAATCTGGGGTCACATGTAGGCCAGACCAGGCACAGTTGATGATTTCCTTCCTTAAAGAACTGTATAACATCTACAATAGTTTCATGGTCACCCTTACTGATACCTTTCTGTTACAGATTATTGTGAGTTGAACTTGAACAAGTTGCTCTCGTCGGATTTGATTATTATATCACTGTCTCCACACAATGATCATCATATATCCCGGTAGAGTTTCAGGCTTAGCTTGAAGTTGACAAGTGTGGGTCCTAGACTAGTGTTTCAAACCTAAAACAAGTATTTTAAACCCAAATAAAGGAAATTACAAGGGGATAAGCAGAACTGGGAAACTTGGCAGAAAGCATGTACAGTCCAGACCCAGGGTGGACTTTTTTAAGGAAATACTTTTGAAAGCACATTTATTTAATAGGGTTGTGGGTAACAATGTGGGAAGGATGTGCAAATTGTGTGAAAGTTGAAGAGAATTGGGAGTTGAAGATTGTAGGTACAGACTTGGACATTGAGAGGTCCAGATGTTGAGGTACGAGGAACAAATCGGTGAGAGCAGAGGGGAAGTAAACAAGCTGGACTTGGTATGATGGCTGGAAAATCTTTAACATAGTTTTCATTCATTCACAGGACGTGCGTGCCCCTAGTTAAGCCGGTATTTATTGCCCAGCGGGCATTTAAGAGCTATCTGATGCAGACATGATGGGCTGAATGGCCTCTTTCTTCACTTCTGAGATTCTGTGAAGAGTTAACCACTTTGCTTTGGGTTTGGAGTCACATGGAGGGCAGAGAAGGTAAGGGTGGCGTGGTGGTAAAAAAAGGACATGGCCATAAAAATGGTTCTCCACCTATATTCCAGATGTCTCGTTTTCAAAAATTAATTTAAAGCTCATCATCTCGCATGGTAGGATGCAAAACTGTATCAGTCGAGAATTGGCTTGGGATTCCACATGGCTGGACTAGTGACAACAGCACCAGCTGGTCTGCAGTGCAGAGTAATACCAACAGCGGGGGTTCAAATCCCATCGCCGCCTGAGGTTACCACAAGGGTCGCTCCTTGTCTTTCTCTCCCCCGAAGGCATGGTTACCCTCCGGTTAAACTACCACCAGGTCATCCCTCTCTAATGAGCCTCTGGACAATGGTGACGTCCACCACTGTCTCTCCCAGCTTTGTGGAGGCTGAGAATTCTGTCAAACGCTGGAGGTGGTAACAGACAAGCAGAAGGGGGTTCAGAAGAGCCAAGGTAGGGAGGGAGGCGATGCAGACCTGGGCGAGCAATCCTGGTGATGGGGAAGATTTATGGGGTCTGAAAAGATTGAAGAGGTCACCCAGTTTGGGAACAGAGTGATGCAATGGCTTTGGGGGGATGGAATGGAATCGCTGGCAGGGGAGGGGGGGGGGAAACTGGTGACCCGACCGAGGGAGTCAAGAATGTCAGACGTGCGGACGAACAACAGGTCAATGGAGGGGGAGATGGAAGGTTTTTTTGAAGCCGAGAAGATCAGGCAAAAACAGGACTAGACAAAGCAGATACAAAACTGTAATCGGAATTTATTTTTTTAAATGTATTAGTTGTAAATCCATAAATAGTGTCCAAAAATCTCCATCGTTTATACAAAAGTTTTCGAAAAGTTGCAAATCGAAATATCGAGCGGCTCAAGTGTTCGCCATTTATTGTGTTAAAGTTCAACTGAACTATCGAAAAGAAACATTTGTACACGCCTTTTCTTCTGTTTTATTAATTTTAAATCGAGTCAGGTCCCAAGGAAGTTTCGATGAGGAACTTTAAAATACCCCGCTTTATATGTGTGAAATGTTTTCAGAAAAGTTAAATCTTTGTAAAACTCGATTTGCGGAGGTGGGGGAAAAGCGTGTATAACCCAGTTAAAAATCACACAACACCAGGTTATAGTCCAACAGGTTTAATTGGAAGCACTAGCTTTCGGAACTTCCAATTAAACCTGTTGGACTATAACCTGGAGGTGTGTGATTTTTAACTTTGTACACCCCAGTCCAACACCGGCATCTCCAAATCGTGTATAACCCAAGTTAATTTGATCCGCCCATGATGTGCCTAACTTCAGTCTAGTGTTTTGTAAACACTAGAGGCGCACGGTGCCTGATACACGCGGAGTTTACAAATAATTAAAAACTGACAAAAAAAAACACAAACCTGCAAATAACTGTTTGCACAAAGTATTAGGGAAACCACAAGTTCAGGAGAAGGAGGAGGAGAGCACACCACGTGTGTGTCTCCAGTCCTGAGGAGTCATTCAGTGGCGAGTTCTCTCCGTCTGTAGTTTCTGCTCTTAAATCCGTTTTGTTCATTTCATAATCGTCGTATTCATAGTTCTCTTCCGAGTCCGGAGTGGCCGTAAACAGCGAGGGGCCTTCGATGGAGCAGAACTTCTCCATGTTCTCCTTCACCACCTCGCAGAAGGGTCTCTCCACCCCGTCGCAGACGCATGTGTTCAGCAAGATCCCACTGGGAATGGACAGCAAGTGCTGGATGGTGCTCTTGCAGACGGCGGTGCAGCGCTTGCCGTTGAAGAGCTGCCCGCAGTTGGACAGGTACTCCTTCATGGCACCGTGACACACCGACTCCTTCTCGCAGCGCTGACGGGCCGCCGTGCACCCGAGGTCGGCCGCGTCCGGCGACTGGCCCCGGTACCGCCTGGGCATGCACGGCTCGATGGCCCGTTTGGCCCGTCTGCACTGCACATCCTGATCGCAGTCGCAGTTCTCCAGGTCGGGGCCGTTCTGGGTCTGGTTGAGTTTGACCAGGGCGCCGATACAGTGGCTGGGACACTGGCGCCTCAAGCCCTTGAGGAAGGGCTCGCAAGCCGCGCTGTACTGACTGTACGCCCACTTACACTCTTTCTCCTCCTGACAACGGAGCACCGCTTGCCAACACACCGACTCGGCCCCGCTCACCGAGCTCAGACAAGCCAAGATCGCCAGAGAGTACCAACTGACCCTGGCGGCCTGGAGCATTCTTCAACACCATCCGTAACTCCCTGGCTCAAAGCGACCGGATCGGTTGCATCCTGAAGCCGGCCCGCCGGTCTGCTTTTTTCCAAAGCCCCCTCTCAGTTGCATAACAGCGGGTGTTAGTGATCTCCCACCCACTTCCTTCACTCTCCCAGACAAATTTACACTCACCACCGCTCTTCCCACAACAAGAAAGTCAGAAATCTACTCGAGGAACCAAACAAGAAAACTTCATCCAGCCTTGTCTCCGAGGAGAATACTGAAAATCGGCAGGAGAACTGAAGTTACAATCCACCCTCCCTCCCCTTTGTCCTGGAATCCTCGCAATTGTAACTCACAGAAATTTGCCGCGGGTTTTTTTTTGCGCCAGATGCAAATTGTCAAAGTACTCTCTTTCTCACAGACTCCCCTTCTCTCTCCCTCTCTGTAAACTATAGCTGCTCTCCAGTGTTCCACATCACGCCTGATTTAGCAAGCTCAAACTCTTGTCCAACTTTCCCCTCCCTCTCTCCCCAAACCGAGGGATGGAGGGGGAGAGAAAGACAGCGAGAGAGAGAGAAATCTTATTTTTTTTTCCAAACTCAATTGGTCGATTTTAACAGCATTGCGCAGCCTGGAATTCGTCTCCATAGCGACATATCTTTTTTCACTCTGGCCAAACGGCACGTCACACTCTGGAGCATGTTTATATAAATGTATATATATATTTTTTTAAAAAACAACCTGTGTGGTCTTACTTTTTTGTGTGTGTTAAAAAGTAGCGAACCAGCAGGGGGAGCAAGGACAGCGTCTGAATGTGTAGTTTCCACTTAAATCTGAAATCTAATGTCACTTGACTTTGCAAAACTGGATGTAGGAAACTCAAACTTTGAGGGGCGGGGTTGGTAAAACAAAATACACAGAAGCTGCCTGGGTGCATTTCAGCAAGAGATCCAGGCCAGCCTCTATCTCCAACCCAACCCCCTTCCTGCCAGGGCGGTGAATAGCATTTTCTGGACCGTTTGCTTCACTTTATGGGAGATGGGTTTGCATGCAAACCTCTCATACCGGGACGCCAGAGGGAATTGTTTCCGCCCTGCAAGCCATGAATAGAGGCCCTCCCCCCTCTCTCTCCCTCCATGGTCAGTGAGTGTTTTCCAGGCGGTGGGAGTGTGTGTATGGGGGGGGAGGGGTTCCCCTTTTTAAGACTCTCCCATTTAACCTCACTTGATAAGCTCACCACACACACAGACACCTCGCCGCAAATGGCGAGCAGCCCCCAGTTTGATTCTTCTCTCTCCAACAACCAACCCCCCCCCCCACCCCCCAACTCACCCATTGAGATGTAAAGCGGCGAATTCAGGAGTAAATCGGCGGACACCATGACCGCCTTTGACAGTCCGGGATAAGAAAGGGGGTGGGAGATTCAATCTGAAGGCAGAGAAAGTAAAAGACGCGAGTTTTGTTTCCTGAAAGGGGCTTCTCCTCCCCCACCCCCATGGTCAGGCAGGCGTCTCAAATCCTGTTCTGAGTACATCAACACTAACTTATGTTGGAGTCACAGAGCTGTATAGCACAGAAACAACACCCTTCAGTCCAACTCGACCAGATGTCCTAAATTAATTTAGTCCTGATTGCAGCCATTTGACCCATATTCCTCTACACCCTTCCTATTCATATACCTATCTAGATGCCTTTTAAATGTTGTTATTGGTCAATGAAACAGGTTTTACAACAATCTAAGACGTGGGAGCAGAAGTAGACCATACAGCCCATCAAGCCCACTCCAGCATTCATTGAGATTGCTACTGATCTGATAATCCTCAACTCCACTTTCCTGCCTTATTTCAGTAGCCCTTGATACCCTTAATGATTACAAATCTACCTCAGTCTTGAGTAAACTTAATGACCCATCCTGGAAAGCCCTCTTATTCACTACCTCTGTAAGAAAAAAAATCTTTGTCATCTCTGACACTTACTCTGAGATTATGCCTTCTGGATGTGATACTGATTTTCTATTTCAAATGTATTTCATTAACATTTATCTAATTGCTGAGGTAGGATTTGAGTTTACATTTACAGAGCATTTTTCTGGGCGTATGGATTGCTGGCCGTGTGGGCGTATGGATTTCTGGACATATGGATCATTATCACTAAATGTAACCATTTCCCAGTCACCATTACCACTCCTGGCTTATTATTCCAAATATGTTTAATTACTTGAATTTATTTCCCCCAGCTACTGTGGTGGGTTTTGAACTCTTGTCTCTGAATCATTTATTAAGATATCTAGGTTACTAGTCCAGTAACATAACCACTATAGGGTTAAATGCCTGAAGTCCATGCAAGACATACATTGTAACAGTGAACAGCAGTTGATTAAATGGATTTCACTGTGAATGGTTCTATTTCACAGACTTTTTGCCTCTGGAGAAATACACCATTTGGGTTCAAGATAATTTGCTTACAAGACTAATATTCTGAAGATGAACATTGAATCCCACAACTGCAACTGGGGAAAATAAAATTAGGACTGAGTACAGTGTACTTGACAAAGGATGTACTGGCACTGGAGGGGATGCAGAGGAGGTTCACTGGGTTGACTCTGGAATTGAGAGGTTGACTTATGAGGAAAGATTGAGTAGACTAGGACAATAATCATTGGAATTTAGAAGAATGAGGGGCGATCTTATAGAAACATATAAAGTTATATTAGATTCCCTGTAGTGTGGAAACAGGCCCTTCGGCCCAACCAATCCACACCGACCCTTCGAAGAGTAACCCACCCAGACCCATTTCCCTCTGACTAACGCACCTAACATTATGGGCAATTTAGCATGGCCAATTCACCTGACCTGCACATCTTTGGACTGTGGGAGGAAACCAGAGCACCTGGAGGAAACCCACGCAGACACGGAGAGAATGCGCAAACTCCACACAGACAGTCACCCAAGGCTGGAATCGAACCTGGGACCCTGGTGCTGTGAGGCAGCAGTGCTAACCACTGAGCCACCATGCCACCCTAATAGATGGTAATAGATAAGATATAAGCAGCGAGGTTATTTCCACTGTCAGGTGAAACTAGAACCAGGCGGCATAAGCCCAAATTAAGGGAGAGCAGATTTAGGATTGACTTGAGGAGGAACTTCTTCACCCAAAGGGTTGTGAATCTGTGGAATTCCCTGCCCAGTGAAGCAGCTGAGGCTACCTCATTGAATGTTTTCAAGGCAAAGATAGATAGATTTTTGAACAGTACAGGAATTAAGGGTTATGGTGAGCAGGCAGGTAAGTGGAGCTGAGTCCACGAAAAGATCAGCCATGATCTTATTGAATGGCGGAGTAGGCTCGATGGGCCAAATGGCCTGCTCCTGCTCCTATTTCTCATGTTCTTAACTGGAAGCAAAACAAATTAAAAGTGTCTCAGTTGCCTGTGATTTTTATTTATCAAGTTTATGTAAATAACTTCTAAACTATTTACAAAAATACGTCCTAAATTATTTGTGGAATTTTCAAGTGATTAATCTTCAGTATAAACAAACTGCAGTTCATGTCCCTCGGATTTGCTGCTCCCTCCACAGAGCTCCCCTACGCATCCCTGATTCTCGGCTCCACAGTCTCCCTGTCCTGGCACACCAGTAATCATTGCACAGTTTCTTTACCCTGTTACATTGAAACTCATTGCGCAGTCTCCCTAACCTGATAAACTGGAAATCGCTGCACAGTTTCTTTATCTGGACACCCTCAAACTTACTGCGCAATCTCCCCATCCTGAATCACTGGGACTGACTGCACAGTCTCCCACAGACTCCATCATGCACCACATGCTGTTTTCAAATTAGAAGCTTGAACTTCAGTTCCGATCACAAAGGAAGCCAGCTAATGATAAAGAATTTCACAATTTCACTAACCTCTGAGAGACGAAACTGGCCCTTGGCCTCAAGGTTGCTGTTGCTGGAATTCCTTTGTCAGGTTCCTTCCTGTGCTACCTCTTGCTGATGGGTATTCTCAAAGAATTGTGTCTCTTCACACAGGAGGTTCCTCCAAGTTAGTTTCTCCTGAGTGAAGATCTCAGTTGTTGACGTCCATGTTGCACTTCTTGAGGGAAACATTCAGGAAGTCTTTTAAGCGCTTCCTTTCATCCACCCTCAAGGGGGAACAACCTCTAGGCATTTACCCTGTCAATAAGATTACCTCTCATTGTCGTAATCCCCATTGATTACTAGCCTAACATATTCAACCTGCCCTCAGAAGTCAATCCCTCATGATTGGGATCAACCAAGTGAACATTCTCTGGACTGCTTCCAATGCTAGTCCAATATATCTTTCCTTTTCTTCATATCAACTCTCTCCACAGATGCTGCCAGACCTGCTGAGTTTCTCCAGTAGTTTGCTTTTGTTTTTTCCTTATTTTTATTCGCTTTAAAAGAAAGGTCAACACTCCACATGCCTTTCCTGTTACTTGCTGAACATTGAAAAGTAATTACTTTTGGTAAGGCAATCCTATAATGGCATGCAGTTACTTAGAAATCACAGCACTGTAACCAGGTAATTTAGCCCAACTGGTTTATCTCCCCGAAATAAGTAGCCGGCTAGTTTTGAATTAGATGCAAGAATTGGATGAGGCCTTCAGGTAACAATATTTATGAAACAATATAAATAAATGTTATAATTACATTTTATATGATTGTACAAAATCTATATATAAAATATAATATTGCATGTTAATAATATAGAAATGTTATTGTCATTCTATGCTTGGCAGACTGAAAGTAAAAGACAATACCTTGTAGGAAAATATTAGGAAGTGTTTCTGTTAAACCATCTTCACCTTCCTAAGAAATTTAACTGAACTACAATTATGTAGTTAAAAATCACACAACACCAGGTTATAGTCCCAACAGGTTTATTTGGAAGCACTAGCTTTTGGAGAGCAGCGCTTCCAAAACCTGGCGTTGTGTGATTTTTAACTTTGTACACCCCAGTCCAACACCGCGGTCTCCAAATCATGACTACAATTATGTAATAGGTTTGAATGACTACTAATTGACTTGCACAGCAGCTCACAGAGATTTGCATTGAGCCAGAATATATTAGGATTGAGTATAATACATTTGAGTATAATCAGACAATCAAAAATGAGAGACTTTGGATGTAAGAAATTTCCAAATAATGTAAGGGACAGAAAATGGATCCACTTGCACTGTTTTCCATAATGAGAAAGATAAGAATAATGGATACAATAGATAGCCTGACAGACAAATAGATAGACAGGCTTTTTCTATACCCATTCATGATTCTATTACTGATGATCCCATAGAAACAAGTTTAACTAAAAATATCTCCTGTAGATTGCAAATTTATTCACACCACCCTAGATCCTAAGGGAACTTGACAGAGTGAATGCTGGAAGGATGTATTCCCTTATTGGAGAGACAAGGATGAGGGGACACAGATTAAACTTACAGGGTCACCCATTTATGATGAAGATGAGGAGAACATTTCTCAACAGGTTGTAGATCTACGGAAAACTCTTCTGCAGATGGCACTGGAACTGGGTCATCAAATATTTTTCTGGAAGATTCTTGACTAACACATGAGTCAGTGGGTAGCAGGGGGCAGGTAGGAAAGTGGAGCTGAGTCTGGATTCAGACCAACTGTATTCATATTGTGTGGTGGAGCAAGAACTGAATGGCCTGAGCATGCTCCTAATTGTAAGTGATCACCTGGGAGAGACAAAACACTAGTTAAAAAATCCAGGACAAATTGGGTTGGGGTTGCAGTTGGGGGTAAAACAAAATCTCTGAGATCCCTTAGGCAATACAAACTGTTCCAGGAAATTGCTGAATGTGACCTGGATATGTCTATGGCATTGCCATGAAACTTGATCTAAAGTCACTAAAGAGACAGATATGTCCAAATAAAAATTTGGAGAGTAAAAAGAACAATGCAGCCTCTTGAGTCTGCTTAGCCACTCAGTTCAACCGTGACTGACTTATCAGCCTGTAAAATACATGAGGGATAGCGCAGTGTGCAATAATAATGGTTGACTAAGTGCTTAATGCAATATGAAATGTAATTTTTAATTTGCATATTAACAGTTACCATTCTGAGAGATGTGACTGTAATTAGGTCTATTTAAATGTATTATGAATGGAAATCATATACAAGAACAATTTTCTCAACAGGAACAGCATGGCTGATTTTTTGTAATTAGTTCTCCAGGGTTTGTTTTAATAGCTACTTCCTGCAGATTGATGAGCAGAAGGATCAGGCATTAAGTAATTGTATCTGAACTTTTAGTGAAGAGTCATTGTGTTGTCAAGGTTATCTATAATTTCACTGTCCCTTGTAATTTTTCGTATCACTTTCCTCTTGTGATGCATTTTGGGGTTCAGCTCTGTCCACTTTTTCCTAACCTAAGTGACCATCCAATTCTCTGGGCTTGGCACCCTCCTTCACTTGCAAGTTTAGCATGGAGACCTCTTATCCATAGATGAGAGGGTCCTCCAGCAATGCAGTGCTCCCGCAACACTGGTTGGTCCAATCAAACCAAAAAGGTAGCAAAATAAACATCACGAATCACTAGATGCAAATATATATCTTTGGTGATCTTACAGAGGTTTATAAAATCACGATGGGCATAGGTAAGGTGAAAGGTCAAGGTTCCCAAGGGTAGGGGAGTCCAAAACTAGAAGGCATCAGTTTAAGGTGAGAGGGGAAAGATTTAAAAGGGACCTGCAAGGCAATGCTTTTATGCAGGGGATGGTGTGTATGTGGAATGAGCTGTCAGAAGAAGTGGTAGAGGCAAGTACAATTACAACATTAAAAAACATTTGGACAAGTACATTGATAGGAAAGGTTTAGATGGATATGGACTAAAAGCAGGGAAATGAGACAAGTTCAGTTTAGGATACTTGGTCAGTATGGACAAGTTGGGCCAAAAGGTCTGTTTCTGTGCCTTGTGACTTTGTGACTCTAAGTTCTATGGAGTTGGAGTCGAGCAGACTACATTTCTGACAGCAGGGTGAGATTGTGTCCTACAGGGGTGGGGCTGTCAGCATTTACTGAGGTCTCACTCGGAGTATTACAGATAGACTGATCCTGTGCTTGCTGAACTATCCAAACAATGCAATATCTTGCATGCGATGACAATCAGGACTTAGATATCTGTCGACTCTCAAAACCAAAGTGCCAGTGCAGCTAACAACAGCTAACAAAGTATTGATTGACATTGAATCTGAGACATATGGCAATATTTAATGGTTATTTATTCTGGTTATGTTTTGGTATTCTTTTGCCTTTTCCAATTATCGGTTTTTGCAAATACGTCTTGAAACGG
>NC_092771.1:11027092-11142092 GCF_047496795.1 Chiloscyllium punctatum | reverse complement strand
CTCCCCCACCCGACCCACCCCCCTCTCCCGCTTCCCCACCCGACCCACCCCCCTCTCCCGCTCCCCCACCCGACCCACCCCCCCTCTCCCGCTCCCCCACCCGACCCACCCCCCTCTCCCGCTCCCCCACCCGACCCACCCCCCTCTCCCGCTCCCCCACCCGACCCACCCCCCCTCTCCCGCTCCCCCACCCGACCCACCCCCCTCTCCCGCTCCCCCACCCGACCCACCCCCCTCTCCCGCTCCCCCACCCGACCCACCCCCCTCTCCCGCTCCCCCACCCGACCCACCCCCCCTCTCCCGCTCCCCCACCCGACCCACCCCCCTCTCCCGCTCCCCCACCCGACCCACCCCCCTCTCCCGCTCCCCCACCCGACCCACCCCCCTCTCCCGCTCCCCCACCCGACCCACCCCCCTCTCCCCGCTCCCCCACCCGACCCACCCCCCTCTCCCGCTCCCCCCACCCGACCCACCCCCCTCTCCCGCTCCCCCACCCGACCCACCCCCCTCTCCGCTCCCCCACCCGACCCACCCCCCTCTCCCGCTCCCCCACCCGACCCACCCCCCTCTCCCCGCTCCCCCACCCGACCCACCCCCCCTCTCCCGCTCCCCCACCCGACCCACCCCCCTCTCCCGCTCCCCCACCCGACCCACCCCCCCCTCCCGCTCCCCCACCCGACCCACCCCCCCCTCCCGACCCACCCCCCCCTCCCGCTCCCCCACCCGACCCACCCCCCCCTCCCGCTCCCCCACCCGACCCACCCCCCCTCCCGCTCCCCCACCCGACCCCACCCCCCCCTCCCGCTCCCCCACCCGACCCACCCCCCCCTCCCGCTCCCCCACCCGACCCACCCCCCCCCTCCCGCTCCCCCACCCGACCCACCCCCCCCCTCCCGCTCCCCCACCCGACCCACCCCCCCCTCCCGCTCCCCCACCCGACCCACCCCCCCCTCCCGCTCCCCCACCCGACCCACCCCCCCCTCCCGCTCCCCCACCCGACCCACCCCCCCCTCCCGCTCCCCCACCCGACCCACCCCCCCCCTCCGCTCCCCCACCCGACCCACCCCCCCCCTCCCGCTCCCCCACCCGACCCACCCCCCCCCCCGCTCCCCCACCCGACCCACCCCCCCCTCCCGCTCCCCCACCCGACCCACCCCCCCCTCCCGCTCCCCCACCCGACCCACTCCCACCCGACCCACCCCCCACCTCCCACCCGACCCACCCCCCACTCCCGCTCCCCCACCTGACCCACCCCCCACTCCCGCTCCCCCACCCGACCCACCCCCCCCCCCGCTCCCCCACCCGACCCACCCCCCCCCCGCTCCCCCACCCGACCCACCCCCCCCCCCGCTCCCCCACCCGACCCACCCCCCCCTCCCGCTCCCCCACCCGACCCACCCCCCCCTCCCGCTCCCCCACCCGACCCACCCCCCCCTCCCGCTCCCCCACCCGACCCACCCCCCCCTCCCGCTCCCCCACCCGACCCACCCCCCCCTCCCGCTCCCCCACCCGACCCACCCCCCCCTCCCGCTCCCCCACCCGACCCACACCCCCCTACCCTCACCCCCCTACCCTCAACCCCCCAACCCCCCCACCCCCAACCCCCCCAACCCCTCCACCCCCAACCCCCCCACCCCCAACCCCCTACCCTCAACCCCCCACCCCCTACCCCCTACCCTCAACCCCCCACCCCCTACCCTCAACCCCCCCACCCCCTACCCTCAACCCCCCCACCCCCTACCCCCAACCCCCCCACCACCCCACCCCCTACCCTCCAACCCCCCCCACCCCCTACCCTCAACCCCCCCACCCCCTACCCCCAACCCCCCCACCACCCCACCCCGTACCCTCAACCCCCCCACCCTCAACCCCCCCACCCCCTACCCTCAACCCCCCCCACCCTCAACCCCCCCACCCTCCCACCTCAACCCCCCCACCCCTCCACCCTCCCACCCTCAACCCCCCCACCCCCAACCACCCCACCCTCCCACCCTCAACCCCCCCCATCCTCCCACCCTCAACCCCCCCACCCCCCGCCCTCCACCCCCCCACCCCCCACCCTCCACCCTCAACCCTCAACCCTCCACCCTCAACCCTCAACCCCCCCAACCCCCCACCCTCAACCCCCCCACCCCCAACCCCCCTACCCTCAACCCCCCCAACCCCCCCACCCCCTACCCTCAACCCCCCCACCCCCCCGCCCTCCACCCCCCCACCCCCCACCCTGCACCCTCAACCCTCAACCCCCCAACCCCCCTACCCTCAACCCCCCCAACCCCCCCACCCCCTACCCTCAACCCCCCCACCCCTCCACCCCCACCCCCCACCCCCCCACCCCCTACCCTCCCACCCCCTACCCTCAACCCCGCCACCCCCCCACCCTCCCACCCTCAACCCCGCCACCCCCCCACCCTCCCACCCTCAACCCCGCCACCCCCCCACCCTCCCACCCTCCCCACCCTCAACCCCCCCACCCCCCGACCCCCCACCTCCAACCCCCCCACCCCCCCCACCCTCAACCCCCCCACCCCCCCCACCCTCAACCCCCCCACCCTCAACCCCCCCACCCCCCCACCCCCTACCCTCAACCCCCCACACCCCCCCACCCCGTACCCTCAACCCCCCACACCCCCAACCCCCCACCCCCTACCCTCAACCCCACCACCCCCAAACCCCTTCACCCCCCCATCCCCCTCCACCCCCCCATCCCCCTCCACCCCCCACCTCCCCCACCCCCCCTAACCCCCCAAACCCCCTTCACCCCCCCTCCACCCCCTCACCCCCCACCCCGCATCTCCCCCACCTCCCATCCCCATGTCCCCCACCCCCCAATACTAAAATACTAAACCACTTATCATATTGAACTGCAAAGCGAATCTACCATATTGTGTTTTAACATTTCAATAAATAATATTTTAGGGTATGCAGACTGTGGAGAGACTGTGCACGTAGGGTCATCCGGACACATCAAAAGCTGTCGTGGATCTCCACAAGGGGCCACTCTTACATAGATGAGGATGATGGTCATCATTTCCTTGCGAAGAAAATGCTTGTTGACCTGGAGGTAACATTTGATAGGCCGAATGGTTTTCTCCAGTGCCGTTCTTACTCAATGATGTTTGCTATAAATGTTAGAAGTGTGATGGAGTGCATTCAAAATTCACGTGAGTAGCGATCTAAAACACCAGTTAGCTACAATAAATTTCTGAAGTTACAGCAGTGACTTCACAGTACATTGATCGTTGTAAGTTCCTTTGGGACATTATGTCACTGCGAATGTTGTGATACAATTATTTTGTTTTATCGGCATCTCTTGCCTTCTTTGTTTCAAGTTGAGATTTGTCCTGTGTCGCTGTGAAGCATCTCAGGACGTTTTGCCTATATCTAAACTACCCAGGGTAGGAAGAACAGTAAGCTATTTAATACCTCAACCCTGTTCAGTTTAAATAAAGCATGGCAGTTTTGTACCACAACTGCATTTACTCATCTTAGTTCTATCATCTGTCAACAGTCTTACAACCCAACAGATATTTCACCCCCAAACAAGGGAAGAGTCACTTAGTCTACTCAGTGAAGCCAAGAGTCAATTCCTGCCCTTAAAACTCTGCTCCCCATCTCCATATCTCCCTTAAATTTAACTGCAACCACGCCTTTGTCAATGCTTTCCTCTCTTTGGTCCAGTGTCTGTTTTTAGCCTCCATGAATGCCATATGTCTTTCTGCATGGGAAGTGTTATATTTGTGTTGTTCATTGAATTTTTTTGTCATCAATTTCTGTCATAATTTCCAAGTTGAGGGAATAATTTGGCAGAATGAACTGTAATGTCTTCAGTGAACAAAGTTTAAAAATCACACAACACCAGGTTGTGGTCCAGCAGGTTTAATTGGAAGCACACTAGCTTTTGGAGCACTGCTTCTTCATCAGGTCCCACAACCACCTGATGAAGGAGCGTCGCTCCGAAAACTAGTGTGCTTCCAATTAAACCTGCTAGACCACAACCTGGTGTTGTGATTTTTAACTTTGTACATCCCAGTCCAACACCGGCATCTGTAAATTGTGTCTTCAGTGAAGCATTTGAATCAGTTATTTTTTTTTGCAAAATTGTACACATATCTTTATTTCCCCTCCATTGATGTTGAACCACAATCACCAAATTTATTGAGGTCAATTTTCCAAGTTAACAGTGAAGTAAGGAGGACGAAATGTAATATTTGTGCTAATTTGGTTGTTAGTTCTAATAACAGAACCAATGCCACACAAAAGTTTCCTGCATAGAATTCTATATCCATTGATGGGATGTGGACATCGCTGGCAGAGCCATCAGTTATTGCCCATCAATGACTGCCATCAAGAAGTTGCAGTAATCTACCTTTTTAAACTACAGTCCTCTTTCCAAGCCCCACAGTGCTGTTAGGAATGGAGTTCCGTGGATTTTGATGTCATGATATTTGAAGGCACAATGACATCTATTCCAAATCAGGATGATACGTAGCCTGAGGGGGAACTTGCAGGTATCCCCATACATCTGCTCCCCTCATCCCATTGTGATTGCAGCTTTGTAAGGTGTTATCGAAGGAGCCTTGGTAAATTATTGCAGTGCATCTTATAAATGGCACACCTTGCTGCCACCCAGTTGATGGTGGTGGAGGAAGTGAATGTTGAAGGTGGTGAATAGGGTGCTATTCACGCTGGCTACGTTGGAGAGGTGATGGCGTCGTTAGACTTTTAATTCAGAAACCCAGGCAATGTTTTGGGGACCTGGGTTCGAATCCCATCATGTCAGATGCTGGAATTCAAATTTTGATTTTTAAAATCTCTGGAATTAAGATTATGGTGACCATGAAACCATTGTCAATTGTCGGACAAAGCCATCTGGTTCACTAATGTACTTTAGGAGAGTGTTAAACTAGTTAAGTGTTATTGTAGTTGCAGCTAACCAGGCTAATGGAGACCATTCAGTCACACTTCTACTTGTATCATGTGGCACGGTGGTGTCAGGATTTGAGTTACCTGTTGAAGCATTCCCAACCTCTGACTTGCTGTTATAGGTGCAATGGTTGGTTCAGTTCAGTTTCTGCTGAACTTACTTTCTGCTGAGAATGGTTATAGGATTCATGTTGTTGTGGAATGATATATTCTGTGATTTAAGATGTAGATGTATTTTATGGCATCATCTCACTTTAATACCTCACTGTCAGAGGCCAGTCAGAATCTACTTGTTGTAGATAAAAACGTTTACAGACTGCAAGGAGTTTATCATTTCTTGCTCACAGAACATAAACAGCATGTTTTCTGTATAACATCTCCATTTTGAAAAGTAATTAACACCCTCAATGAAAATCAGTGAACTCAGTAACACCTTTAGAATTTTTGGCCTTCCCTGTTTCAAATTCAGATTATTTCCATATTGCAAGTTGTTATGACACTGGGTAAACACTCCTGCTTAATTTAATCACAGAAAAGATTCATCCCGTGCAATAATCTGTGAAAATTCGAGAGGCCAAGAACTATTTAGAGTAAAACTTAACAACTTTATTCTCTGTTATACTTTAAGAAATAATTAAGTAACAACTGTTTAAATCTCCTTCCTCTAACCTATCTTTTATCTTCCCTTCTAGAATACTAGTCCAATAAAACCCCCTGATTAAGGTTTACCAAAAATTCAAGATTTCAAAACCAGCCAGCTATCAGATCTTCTGTTTGGATCTTCCTGTGTCATCTCTGATTCTTCTTAGGGATTATGTCTCACAGGTCACTGATTGATAAAGGAACCTTTAAGCGAGCTATTTTCTTGGGCAGTCTCTACATGCTGGTGGTGTGGCAGTTTTCCTCCCAACTGTTCAATTTTCCCTGGTTTGGTTTCCCCTGGCCCCCCCTCCCGGCCCCCCCCTCCCCAAGCATTGGATTGTGTCATTGGCTTTTAAGATTGTCAATATACTCAATTCAAACTTGATTGGAATTTGGTATTTTTCGGGGTATAATTTAAACTGATTGGCCTAATTCGAATCTGTTTTTGTCTCCAGGCAACCAGCTACCCTAGCTACCCCAGCAGCTGGACTACATGTTACATTGTATCTTATTCAGAACACTTGGTGCTGTCAGGTAGTTCTGCTAGCTTTTAACTCTCTTAAAGGTACTGTACACCCATATCTTCATAAAATGGTATATTGTCTCAAATCCGGCTGTCTAAACATTGGCAATGTTGGAAAGCTGTTCAAAAGCAGCCATGATTAAATTTCAGTTATTATTAGTTGAACAAAGTAGCTGGCTGGCTTTGAGTCTGTTGTATTCCTGGTCTGAATGATCCTTGACCCATTCTGACAGTATACTGCTTCACCCAAAATTGGCAAGATTTGAAATCCAGCACAGACTTTGTCCTGAAGTGGGTGCTTTGAGGACGTTTTACCTGTACTTACCCTGCTAAAATAAAAGCATTTTGAGTTACTGTTGTGTCTTTCAGTTGTGTTCATAAACTGGTTCTGTTTGGATAGGTGAAAGTGAGGACTGCAAATGCTGGAGATTAGAGTCGAGAGTGTGGTGCTGGAAAAGCACAGCAGGTCAGGCAGCATCCAAGGAGCAGGAAAATCAACGTTTTGGGCATAAGCCCTTCATCAGGAAGGGCTGATGAAGAGCTTTTGCCCAAAAAGTCAACTTTCCTGATCCTTGGATGCTACCTGACCTGCTGTGCTTTTCCAGCACCACACTCCCGTTTGGATAGTATGGTTTATTGATTCTCTGACTGACTGTCTTTCTCTCTCCCTTGAATAGGAAGTGTATGTGCTGCCAGAGACAGTACTTTATATGGCTGGCACTGATACCTTCAGTGCACAGAGTTCTAGCAGGCGGAAGAAAGGTGAAATACAGTTCTTTGAATATAAATGTTTTTAAAAATTTTTTTTAATTTAAAATAAAATTTTAAGTTAAGCAGTATAAATAACACGCTTGTTTTAATTTAATTATCAATTAATTTGTATTAAGATCTGTGACTTGATCAATTGCCCTAATTTATTTTTATGGAAACTTTAATTGGGGTTCTAGTTTACATTCCATGTGACTTTTCTGTCACTGTTTTCCATCTAACTCTTTAACATTTCCTTCTCTTCCCTTCTCCCTCATATTTAACAAGCTTCTCCTCAAACATACTTGCTCTGTTTGCCTCAGCTATTCCTTATGTTGATGAGTTTCGGGTTTTCACCATCCCCTGGGGTTTGATCTTAAAAACTAATGGCAATTCTTTTTTCAATGCAATGTTAGACGTTGAGTATCTCACTCCCAATAATACCCATTTACTCAATCCAATGCTGCAGAGCTGTCTTTCCTCACAATTTTATTCATGGGATGATAGTGCTAGACAAAAATAAAGAATCCCATGTTGTAAGGAGTCTCATTAATGCATTCTTTAAAGTTACGCCTAATAAAAGCCAAGAAATTAAACCTTGAAAATAATTGCTTAAAATCTGTCTTCACGCTTCCAAACCAAGTTGGAGCAGCACGGTGGCTCAGTGATTAGCACTGCTGCCTCACAATGCCAGGGACCTGGCTCCAAGTCCAGCCTTGGGTGGCTGTCTGTGCGGAGTTTGCACATTTCTCTCTGAGTGCTCTGGTTTCCTCCCAAAATGTCCAAGGATTGGTCATGGGGAATACAGGGTTAGAGGGATAGGGACTAGGTCTGGGTAGGATGCTTTTCGGAGGATCGATGTGAACTCAATGGTCCGAATGGCCTGCTTCCACACCGTCGGGATTCTGTGATTCTAAATGTTGTGTATTATTTATGGCAGTTTCAAGCTATTGGATCCTTTTACGGTTCATTTATAATGCTCCCTGCTTTCTTATATAGGTATAATGTCAAATAGTTTAGTTGTTACTTTCACTGCCATTTGCTACTGTCTGTTTTGTTTTCTGTTTTCATGAATATATATATACTGATACTTTTCTTACCTTCTTTTTGACTTTGAATGTCTCAGAGAGAAGGGATGCATTGTCAAAGAGAAGCAAAGCAGCAGAAATGGCAGCAAAATTGGAAAAGCTATTGCCTTTGGAGTGCAAAACGTTGGGGGTCAGTTCCCCTGGAATTGTCTGTAAGTGGCATCTCTTGTGAGTACCTTATGGCCTGACATTTGTGTGATTGAACAAGGTGAGTTGGGCTAGAATGAAACTTTGAACAGAATCAACATTAAAATCCTTATTTGGGGGAAAAAAATAAAATTTAATCTGCATCATTCTCCTTTTGTGTGAGGGATCTGCTGTAGTGTCAGTCTTTGTTCCTGCACTTGTATGTTTTGTCCGCATTGAGAGTATTTCCCTACATCTGGGAGCCACACTGTAGCAAAGGTGAAAAGGCATGTGGGTGTGAAACAGATTAAGCATAGGTCCAGCGAGGAGATACTTCAATTACATTGAAGAAACTGGGACTGCCCTTAGGAGGTTGAGTGGAGACCTGTTGGAGATATTCTTGAGCATGGAAGAGAAATTGAAAACCAGAGACAAAATATTAAAGTGAATAGTAAAGAACAAAAGGAGATGAGAGGAAACACAATCAGAAATAAGTGGAAAATCTCAGCAGGTCTGGCAGGATCTAAGGAGAGAAATCAAGAGTTAACATTTCAGGTCGAGTCACCCTTCCTCAGAACTGATGGTAGCTCGGAAAAAGTTGTTTTTTATGGAGAAGGTTGGTAGGGGGGGATGGGGGTACCTAGTAAATGATAGGTGGAGATAGGGCTCAAAAAAAGAGAAAGGAGTGAATAATGATCAGCCTACAAGAATGAGGACAATGGGTAGCTAACAATAGGTAGTGTATAATAGCAGACCATGTGATAACAAATCCTGGTGTGTGGGGCTGGGGTAAGGAGATGGGAGAAGGTGCCTCATTCCCTAAAATTGTTGAACCTGATATTGAGTCCAGAAGGCCGGAGAGTTCCGAAAATGAGGTGTTCTTCTAGTTTATGCTGAGCTTCGCTGGAGCACTGCAGCAAGCCCGAGACAGAGATGTTGCCCAGGGAACAAGGTGGTGTGTTGAAGTGGCAGGCAACTGGAAGCTTTATCGCAGACAGAATGTAGATGTTCTTTGAAGCAGTAATCCAGCCTATGCTTCATTTTGCCAGTGGAGAGGGCACCACATTGTGAGCAGTAAATGCAGTACACTAGATTGAGTGAAGTGCAAGTGAAATGCTGCTTCACCTGGAAGGTATGTTTGGGCCCTTGGATACTGAGGAGGGAGGAATTAAATGGGCAGGTGTTACACCTGCAGTTGTAGGGGACGGTACCAGGCTGTGGGAAGGCATTAATTGTGAAGGTCAAGTGGACCAAGGTGTCCCAGGGTTGTAGAAGGCTGACAAGAGCTGGGAGGGTGTGATGATGGAAACTGGAAGCAAGATTGATAAATCTTTTCAATTCAAGGAGCCCATAGATGCTCGTTCCAATCCCTACAGTGTGGCTTTCAAAATGGGATTGGGTAATTATCTGTAGGGTGGAAAGTTGGCAGGTAAGTGGAGAAAGGGCGAGGGAGTGAGACTGACTGAGTTGCTTTGCAGAGTGCTGTTATGGACAAGCTGGGCTGAATGACCTCCTCCTGAGCTGCACCCATTCTGTGGTCATGTTTCATATGCGTCAAGAAAGTGAATGCCATCTTGCGGTTCAGTTGTTGGGAGTGGCAAATGAACTGAATCTGACCCTGTCCTGCCAAAATGCTTGTGCATTTTTTCAGCAGAAATTTCAAGTTTGCCCTTCAGTGATGAGTTCCTAAACTAATTGTTGTTACAACGTGGTTTGCTGAACTGTCCACCAAACTTCACACCTTTCAATGGGAAACAATGGTGCATGTTTTATCAAACATATATTAGTTTGTTGTGTAAACTGTATTGAAATTTTATGATCTGCAGTAAAACCTCCTGCACTCTGGAGTTTTGAAAGCCTTGAGCTTGTCTAACCTGCTTGTTTGCGAAAATGACTTGGACCCATAGCAATGCTGAATGTAAAATCCAGGACTTATCCTTGGTCTGATCATACCTGTTGCATTATTTGAATGTTTGACTAGACAATATTTACAACATTGCATTCTGGTGGAAGGTACAGATTGTCCACTGCATTGCCTCAAGGAGACAAAGAGTTTCAATTCATTGCAACTTGTGGTCATTATCCATGCTGATGCTCAGTAAACCGGCTGCATAATTGCAGTGGAAATGTGGAACTGCATTCGGTATGGCAGCAATAGCATGTCATAATTGGTTATCTGACATTTGAGCACAAGCACATGGTTTTAATACACATCTCACCCGATTCTGATCTGTAAAAGGTTAAGTTTTCAGTTGTGCTGTCCAGTCTTTCATGGAGCAATTTCTCAAAAGTTAAATAACTTTTCAGCCCAATGCTGACAAACCATCTGTGGATATTTCCCTCAAACTGGACTCGAACACGATAATCTCTCTAACTCGGCAAGTCTGGTCCATTCCCTTGTGTTCCCTAACTTGAGGTGGGAAACGTGACGTTCTGTTTATTTTATGCTATTCAGTTTCACAGCCCAACTTAAACACAATCGCCTTCTATATGTGTGTTTGGGACAAGCTGTCAAAGTGCTGAACCATGTTGCTGACATTTATAAAAGGGATATGCTATTAGACAAAGTAATTGAACATTTTATGAAATTTCAGCCAAGTAAAGGCAATTTGTGGAATTTGAAGTATTTTGAGGTGTAAAATGGGTTATGCCAGTAATATTCTTGAGAATTCTATATTTAGGATTAAATGTCCGTAATAATATCTTATTACATTGTCCATTGTATTGCCTGTGCTCAGTTGATGCACACATGTTTTTTGTGTGAAAAGTTGGCAACAGAGATTTCAGAAACCCAGTGGCCAGACCTTACATTTTATATCATTGTTTATACACAGGGTTTCCATTCTAAATGTTTACACAGGCAGTTTCAATGCTAAACATTGACATAAAAGCATGACCAAAGGTTGATCTTTTCGCTAAAGAAAATACTTTATTACCTCAGTTTTTGTGACTTTGAATTTATCGCCTGGTTAATAATTTGTTTTTTCAGACACTCCTATGGGATGTGGCACACAGAGACCTCTTGAGGTGGAAGATGGAATTGCAGGGTTTGTTCTGCTCCTGCCCAAAATTGAGGGAGTGACAGTCAAACGCTTTCACTTGTCGAACAAAGATTTGAACAATAACGTGTTTGATCAAAAAAAACTCCAAGAGGCAGGCAAGTTTTCTCTCTGACCACCTTTGTCCACCATTGGGATAAAGCTAAAATCCTGTATGAAACATTCAGAGCTTATTCAATTTTTTGCACACAAAGGGAATTGAGGTTTTGTGGGATCTGGTGAGAGGGTGAAGTTGAGATGGAAGAATGCCAATGATTGTATTGAATAGCCGAATAGGCTCGAATGGCTGTATGACCAATGCCTGCTCCTTTTTAATTATCATGGGTTAAATTTGAGGTTTAGAGATATTTTATGCTTCAGGGATGGTTTCTATATTTGAAATGCTGTTAACAAATTTTGTTACAAGTCAATAATTGAACAGTTGACAAGGAAATGCAACTTTTAAAAATAAAAAGTACTTGAGAATTTAGTTTTGGAAGTCCTGACTAGCTCATAAACTTTGTCTTAAGAATTATTTTCAGTCAACCTCTCCTGACATGTTATGACACACCTCTGGGGCAGGTGGGACTTGAAGCCAGATCTTCTGGCACAGAGGTAGAGACACTGTCACCTGAGGTTTTGACTGCTGCCAAGATCTGCTGAGTTTGCCCAGCTTTCTCTGTGCTTATTTTGGATTCCTGCACCACAAGAGTCCCTGAGAGCACTGTCTAATTTGACAATAATTAAATGTGCTGAATCCATTGGATTCTGTTTCTTGATGAGGGGCTTTGATTGTTGCTTGGTAACTGGAAATTGACTTTAGTTTGTAAGCCAGCAGCTCCAGCTTTAGTAAGTACACCTATAATGTCTGTTGTCATGCTGGGTTAGCTGAAGGTTGGGCTCATTGCTTCATTGAAGAATTTGCAGTTGCAATGCACTTGTAAATATAAGAACATTAAATGATGCAGGTGGAGGTCACACAGCCTGAGCTTGTTCTGCTGTTCAGTAAGATCCTGGCTGAGCTTTGCACTCATCAGATCCCCACAATTCCTCAATCCCCTTTAGCGCACAAAAATGATCACTCCGTTTTGAATATACTCAATGGCTGAGCAGCCAAAGTCTCTGAGAGAAACAGATCGTTTTCAATCCACAGAGTGAGAAAGTTTCTTCTTATCACAGGGCTGATCCCCGTATCCTTTGACAATGATGTACAACTCCAGGATGTGAAAATTTTAGGCTTTGTTTTTGGTAAAAGGAGTCACGGGAACCCGTAGGAAGAGACAATTAGGATCTGGAATGCACTGCCAGAGAGTGTGGTGGAAGCGGCTAAAATTGAGGTCTTCAAAGAGGAATTGGGTTATTACCCGAATTGGGGGGGAACTTGCAAAGTTATGTGCAAGAGGTGGAGAAGTGAGACTAGGTGAGTTATTCTTACAGAGAAGGGCTGACTGGCCTCACTATGCTTCAACCATTCAGCTATTCATCTTTGTCAATGTTTGCCAAAGCATTTATTGATTTTTAATCTTCAATTTATGTTGTGAACTTTTCAAAATGTGTGTGTAATATTTTTACAGTTAATAAAGCATATTACATCTCGTTCTATGCTACTACAAGATTTTAGATTCTCATAATTAAACTTGTAATTTAGTGTTTGAACTGTTGTCACATTTTACTCACTGTATACTTGAGCTTAGTGTGCATGCTTTACTCCCACAGTGGGTGGTTGGAAGGGAAAGAGACTAATATTGGAATATTTAGGCTGCTTTGGATCCACTGTGACTGCAGCAAGTCATCCATCATTGAAATGAGGCTTCTATTTCCTGCCAGCATAGCTCGTGAAGCTCTTCACAAGGAACTTTCACAGCAAGAGTATTTCCAAATAAAGATGTTACAGTTTAAACACAGAAGGCATGTTATTGCTAAAAGCAAAAAGTCCTGGGATGGAAGTTGGCTTTAGCAATGGATGTAAAGACTTAAAAGTTTTGTTGACTGTACATCCGATAGCTAGCAGGCGGATGTAAATTTTGACTTCATCAATTTTGAGTACAATCCATGCAGCACAGTAAAATGGAGGTAAAGATAGTAAATGAATTTAGAATTGCTAAATATTATCTGTTAAGTATACACCTCCAAAGGAAGAAGCAGGAGCTGGTTTGTCTTCTACATAGGTTTGTTTATTTACAGTACTGAGTAAGTGCAGACTGCTTTTCCCTTCACGCACCAGCACCCTCCCAGTTGGAATTGGATTCTTGTATTTTTAGTCAGCTGGTTTGAATGTTTTTTGATATGCTTCTGTGGTTGTCATATCTTGAAGTGTGACACTACCAATGTGCTGCAAAACCCAAGGTAAACTGCTGTTTCTATGTGCACCCTATGTTTTCTAAGTTGGTATCAGCTGCTGATATGTGCTTAATGGACACAGCATTTGCAGCATGAGCACTATCTTTTATTTGACCTGGGCGTGCAGCTTGTTGCTGTACTTGCCCTGAGTATTGTAACAAATACTCCTTTCAAATTTTCACTTGATGAACTCTGTATTACTTCTCAAACAAAGCTCCAAGCCATTTCTCTATGAAGTGGTGTCCAGGGATTGGATCAATGGAGATGAGTCAGAGGCCATCAGATTTAAAAAGAAAAGAACCCAACTCCAGCTGGGAGGATATTGGTGTTTGGAGGGAAAAGCGGTCTGCAACTACGATGTAATTAAAAGCACACCCCTTTTGCGGGTTTCCAAGGCAGGCTCACGTACTGGTGTTTGAGAATAGGTGCTGTTTTAGGCTGACTCCCACCTGACCTCTATGTGTGTTGCATTTTAAGCAAAGGGTGCAGTTAGGAGCACAGCTGTTGCTGACTTTTTTTGACCCTACTCTGGGTATTGGAGCTCATTATATAGCCTGCTTTTTGCCATTGCTGCTGTGATCGGTCAACTCAACTCGGATCACTGAATGAACAACTACTTTGGTGCACATCGGTATAGAGAAATTCAGATGCATCATTTTATAGCAAGCTTGTTTAATAACTGACCCTCTTTCACATCCTTTTGCAATGAGTAGTTACTCATAACCCTAAAGGGTCAATTACAACAAATCAACTATGATATCCCTGTTGCAAAAATTGTTCCTATGTCTGATTTCTATTCATAATACAGTTAAATGGATCTAATTGTATTTGCAATTCAGAGAATGATAGTCAGTAGTATTGCAGAGCAAAATTTTGTAAAGACTCTGTATAATAAGTGCTGGTGATTGAATGTCTAGCCCATTTACAGGATTTTGTCAGACCTAATGTGGAAAACTCCAATTTGTTAGCAAGCTCTTTTGATTTGCCTTCCAGACATTGCACAGACTGGCTCATGACCTTATGGGGCCTCTATTTTGTTTCCTGCCTAGATGGCAAGTTGAAGGCATCTTGCCTTTTGCTCTTTTGACTGCTGTTAAATGTATTAAGTGGAATATTTGGACAGTTATAATTTATCTCCAGGGTCTGCTTTATCATGTTCCATCCACTCCACAACTGAGTTGGCTGTCTAGACTTGTAACGTAATCAAGTATTTTGACAAACAAGATAAAGGTGCTTCACCAGTCCTCTTGGGTTATTGATTACAGGATCCTTGCAATGTAGAAAGAGGCCATTTGGCCCATTTACTCTGTGCTGACTCTCCAAATGAGCAAATCAATTAATACCAAACCCTACAAGCTGGCATGTTCGTCATTTCCAGATGACTGTCTAATTCCCTTTTAAGTGCTTCAGTCTCCACCCCACACTCAGACAGTGCACGCCAGATCTTAACCCCTTGCAATGGGAAACCACTTCATATCATTTTTGCTTCTTTTGGAATTACGTTAAATCTGTGCCTTCTCATTCCCTGATTCTTTCAGTACTGTGAACGGCTTCTACTTCCTAACCCTGTCCTGACCCGTCATGTTTTGAATATCATCTTGGCTGTCTGTTCTCTCAGGAATATAGTCCTTACCTCTCCAATCTATCTTCATTGGGAACGTTTGTATTGATTGTTTTGCGCCCTTTTCCATGCTTTCTTGTCCTTCCTAAAGCCTAGATTGGACACACTAACTAGTTGAGACCCAACCAATGTTTTATACAACTTCAACATAACCTCTTTGTTCTTGTACATTTTGCCTTCATTAATTGTTTTCTCAACCTGTACTGTCATGTTCAAAGACCGACATACATGCATCCAGATCAGGCTTGTGGCTTTAACAGCTAGGTATCAGTGAACTGCTTTTGGGAAGGAGAGTAAACAAAACATACCATTGTTAGGTCTTTGGGAAACATGTTGTTGCTTTATATCAGTAAATTACTTTTTACTTTTGTTTGCGTGTTGCTGGCATGGGGAACATTGCAATTTGTATCCATCCTCCATAACTGGAGTTCTGAGAAAGGGTCACTGGACCAAAACGTTAACTCTGATTTCTCTCCACAGATGCTGCCAGACCTGCTGAGCTTTCTCCTGCAATTTCTGTTTTTGTTTCTGATTTTCAGCATCTGCAGTTCTTTCGATTTTTATATTTTTGAAATATTAAGATGAAAGCAATGGGAGCTGGCATGAAAGAAGAGTTGAGGTTCAGAGGGGATCAGCCATGATGTATTTCAAAGTAAGGAAGGTGTGATGTTAAGGTGATAATGTGCTCTTGATTTTGCCACTCTTGTCCTTTTGTGTGGTAATATTGGAAGGATTTGGAGGCGTCTTACTTTTCAGTGGAGGAATTGTTTTATAGGCAGAGATGAATGCCATTTAGAGTCATAGAGATGTACAGCACGTAAACAGAACCTTCGATCCAAATTGTTCATGCCGACCAGATATCCTAATCTAATCTAGTCCCATTTGCCAGCACTTGGCCCATATTCTTCTAAACCCTTCCTATTCATGTACCCATCCAGATACCTTTTAAATGCTGTAATTGTACCAGCCTCCACCACTTTCTCTGGCAGCTTATTCCATACAATGAAGTTGCATAGCTTCTTAATGTTTTACTGCTTTCCCTTTCTTTTTAAATGCGATTTGGTATCTGATCTGTTACCACTGGATGGTGCTGCATTAACGCTTCGTGTTGTATTGTTCTGTGCCTAAACTGAGAATTATTGCATAGGATTTATAGTGAAACTCTGAGAAAGATTCAATCAACATTAAAGTTTGGTTCAGTGTACTGGTCCATTACAATGCTTTCCACGAACAAGGTTTAGGGACGAGAATGAGTTTAATGATATTGCTCTGTGATTTTGTTGGGATTTTGTTTTCTAGAACCCTTTGTGTCAAATTGACTCCCATGAAAGTTGTTGACATCTTCTTGGCTGTCATAGAAGGGAAAATAAATATTGCATTTGTATAGGGCTTCATCGCATCTTTTAAAACCTTTTTCACAAATGATGAATAGCTTTGAAGTGCAGTCATGGTTACGTAACGCATTCGTAGCCAGTTGGAATCTTATCTGTAAAGGATAAAAAGTGGAGTCTGTATTGCTGCATCTAGTGTAAATGAAATGAAAAGAAAGCATATGCTAATAATGTCTTCAAACTGCATGTAAATGAGCCAAAACTAGCATCTTTTAATTTGATACAAAAACATAATGAGTTCCCTGGTGGAAATAATTCCAGATTTGCTTTTACTGTTGGATATACCTATAAGAAAATCTCATCCCATACCCAGGGCACATTGAGGATGTGTAGGGACAGCTTTATTACTCTTTCTTTCCTCTCTCAGGTCTTCAGGATAACCCTGACTTACGTGTTGTCTTCCTGTTTGGATACAACACCTTTAAACCCGCAGCTGCAGACTTCATTCAGCGTCTCACAAAGCCATTCAATGTGAACAACACCATTGTTATTGGGGGACACGTTGACCAAGTGGTTTCGCCTAGTTCTGAAAGGTAGGTGCCCATACGAATGAGTCTTTATCCAAGCAAGTACCTTGTTAACACTGGGGAGAAATGCTTCTGTGCTTTCTTCCCACATTTAATTCATTCCACGACTCTGAATGATTTATCTGTCCATCAAGCTGGCTCCCTGCAGTATAATTAAGCTGTCCTCTACCACGTTGCCATGTAACTGTATGCTCCTGGATTGCAGTAAAAAATTGCAAATCAGTTCCCCCTAAAGCCCAGAGGTAAATGCACCACTTGACGTGTTAGTGAGCCCTGGAGACAACTGAAGTCTTGGATCTATTCCATGTTGTGTGCTGAACTAGTTGTTCTTGAGGAGGAAGGTTACTCATTGTCTTCAGCAGAGACGGAGGTAAAGTCATCAAGGATTCCGGTGTTATTTCACGAGCTATTGTTAGAAGTACATTTCTGCACAGAGGGAAAACTGAGAAAGTAGTTAACAAAGCACACAAAATCCTTGACTTCATAATTAGAGGTGTGGAGTATAAAAGCAAAGAAGTTATAGTGAATCTTTATAAACCATTGATGTGTTCTCAACTAAAGTATTGCATCCAATTTGGGCCCCACACCTAAAGGAGGATATGGATGTTTCAGAAAGAATGCAGAAATGATTGGTGAGAATCATTCCAGGCATTAGGGCCTTCATTTACATGAATTTGTTGGAGAAGCTGGAGTTTGATTAGATTCCCTACAGTGTGGAAACAGGCCCTTCGGCCCAACCAGTCCACACTGACCCTACGAAGAGTAACCCACCCTCTGACTAATGCACCTAGCACTATGGGCAATTTAGCATGGCCAATTCACCTGACCTGCACACCTTTGGACTGTGGGAGGAAACCGGAGCACCCGGAGGAAACCCACGCAGACACAGGGAGAATGTGCAAACGAATTGTTCTAATTAAAGAAGAGAAGGTCAAAATTAAATTTGAAGAGACATGTTCAAAGTTCTTCCAAAGTTGGAAAAGAGAGAAACTTCCCATTGATGGTAGGGTCATGACCCAGAGGTTAAAGATTTTGAGCATTTGGCAAAAGGATCAAAGTTGGCATGAGAGTAAAACTGTTTACCTATCAATTGGTTACAAACTGAAGCACACTGTCAGAAGCAGTGGAGTCTGATTCTTTCACAACTTTCAAAAAAAAATTGGGAAAACGTCTGAAGTGAAGAAACCTGCAGAGAATGGAATTGCCTAAATTGCTGTTGTGGAGAGCTGGCGTGACCTCGATGTCCCAAATGGTCCCCTGTTCTATAACCATTTTATATGTGATGATTTAGATGAGGTAGTTTAGCAGAAATATAAGAAATTTCAAGTCCTTAGCATCTGCATGCAGCAAGTGAAATACGTTGTTTTAAAAATATGATTAAACTAGGTTAGATGTCATACAAGGAGAAGTACCGATTAAGAACTTCCTTAAATCACTATCCAGGTCATTCAATTGAAACAATCTTTGCAAGTGACTAAATTGTGGGAATTTGATGGACCATCTATGTTCCCTTTCAGCTCTCAATGATTTGATGTTGCAATCTTACAACACTGACAGTCTCATGAAGCTAAAGATGAGTTAATGCATAATACCAAATATATTGGAAAACCACTTGTATTTATTGACAGCAAAAGTAAAATATACTGCTGATTCTAGAAATCCAAAACCAAAATAAAAGCCTTTAGATATACAGGGCAGGTCAGTCAGCATCACTCTGGAGAGAAGCACAGTTAATATTTCACATTGATAAACGTTCAGAATTTTTATATACATTTTTCTTTAATTACATAGTTCAAATCTCCTGTGATGCTTTGACAATAGTTGTAGTAGGACAGGGGCTATTGCACATGCACAAAAGTGCAAGCCATTCTGCGTCAGCAACATCTCATTAGGCTAAGAAAGTCATTCAGCATAGAAACAGATCGTTGTTTGACATGGACCATAATTCCCAACTAAACTAGTCCCCCCCTGCCTGCTTCTGGCCCATAACCCTCCAAATCTTACTTCTCCAAGTGTCTGTCAAATGTTGCAATTGTGCTCACACCTACCACTTCCTCAGGATGTTCATTCCATACATGAACTACCCTCTGTGTAAAAGGTGTGCCCCTCATATCTTATAAAATCTCTCTCGTCTCATCTTAAAAATGTGCCCCCTCATATTGAAATCCCCCATCCTAGGGAAAAGATACATGCCATTAACCCTATCTATAACCCTCATGGTTTTAAAGACTTCTGGACGGTCACCTCTCAACTTCCTACTCTCCAGTGAAATAAGTTCCAGCCTCTCCAGCCTTTCTTTATAACTCAAACTTTTCATATCTGTCAGCATCCTGATAAATCTCTTCTGAGCCCCCTCCACCTTAATAATGTCCTTCCTATATTAGTGGTTTTTTTTGCAGCAGGATCAGCTGAGAGAACCCCATAGTGTCTATAAAAACAGACAGAGTGATGCTACTGCTGTCACATCCAAAGCTTGATGTATGCAGAGTGATGGCATTGTTCCTGGTATTTCTTTACTGTCCAAGCTGAGTGAAAAAGTTCCATGTGTATACAGGAGCAGTCCTTGAATGTAGGTGCAATAAAGAATTCAGTATTTGGAATGATTGCTTTGGCACAGTTTAAAGAATTGGGTTTAATTGTTTTGGTGTATTTATGTGACTGTTCCTGTCAGTCAGGATGAATGTATCTACTTTGTGTTCTGTTGATTAAAGTGATAATCTGCCCTTGTCTGCTCACCAGTAAGTCGTCATCATTTTAAAAAAAAGACTTCACTGTGTTTTGACTCTCATCTTGGAGGAGGAAAGCCCTAATGGCATTTGTTTCAGTACAAAGTGTTTTCCCATCCAGCCTTTATCATTTCAAAAGGTATGTTCCTCATTTCATGTGGGTGGTGCCATCATCATTTTTAATATCAAATGCCAATTAGAGAGTAAAATGAGTCAGCACTGTGAAAATCAGGAACTCCCAGTTGATGAAACAAATTGTACAGTACACAACCAGGTAAGCAGCTAGTCACAGATATGAAGGATCAAAGAGAGGTAGAACATGGAGGATAAATTACTGTCTTACTAATAAGCAGCGAAGTCTATTTCTCTTCCTAATTAGAAATCCACTAACTAAATCGCCTAAGAAGTTCCACATTTCAGAGCCATATGTTCGAGTGATTTTGTTCACAGGTTGTTAATCATTGGAGAGTCATGCTTTGGGTTTATTTTAGTTCCTAGCCCACCTGGGCTCAGCTGTAAATGTTTTTTTTCTTTTCATCCAATTTACAAATTCGACAGAATTAACACCCACAGAGAGAAGGAAAGCACTTAATTATAATTCAATCCTCTTACCTGTCCATTCCTGAGGTGACTAAATTAAACAAGTAACTTAAACCATAAAATGGTTCTTAAAGCTGTCTTCTACCACCTGATTTGTTCTTGTGAATTTTATGTTGATTTGAGGTGAGAGGTGTTCAGAGGAATGAGTTGTTAAATTTTAGGAAAAGCAGGTCGTAATTAATTACTGTCAAATTGGGTATAATTTAGATTTACATGGTTCTCCCTCTTTTTCCGAAACAATGTGTCTTAGTACTAACTCTAAAAGAGTCACAGTTGTTTCACTAGTGGGCGTTATCCATTCAGGATGGTTTTGCACTTTAAATTGAGGGGTGATAGACATAGGACAGGTGTCAGAGGTAGTTTCTTTACTCAGAGAGTAGTAGGAGCGTGGAACACCCTGCCTGCAACAGTAGTAGACTTGCCAACTTTAAATTTAAATGGTCATTGGATAAACATGTGGATGAAAATGGAATCGTGTAGGATAGATTTGCTTCAGATTGGTTCCACAGGTTGGCGCAACATCGTGGGCCGAAAGACCTGTACTGCTCTGTAATATTCTGTGTTCTGTGACAACCTTGTTTTAAGATGGACTTTTGCACTTTCATCCCTTAATTCAGGTGTCATCCTAATTCTGATCTCAGAGGTGAAAGGCTCCCAATCTAAACCATAGCAGTCCTTTGCTCCCATATTATTTCTGTAAACATGCCATTTCCCATAAGCTTCATTTTGGAAATAAAGTGATGTATAAGCACTTAGACATTACAGAGCTATTTTACGTTCTTGTGCTTTAAGGGGCAAATATTCATCCTATTCTGTTCCATTGAAAATGCAGAAAGTTATTCCTGTTGCCTAGAAACTGACTGACTGACAGCAATCTTTCACAATCAATGTTTTACTTTCATTCCCCCCCAAAATAAACCTTTCTAGTATCGACGTACAGTACATGTACGGTTTTGTTGGCCTATCCTTAAGTGGAAGATCGATCCAGGCGGCATCAATCCTCCTGGATGAGGATGTAGAGACACCCAAGAGTGCTGAAGCAGCCATGCAACGTCTCAAAGCGGCCAACATACCCGAGGTCAACACAGTAGGCTTCATGTTTGCCTGCATTGGACGGGGTCAGAACTATTACTCCAACAAGGAAAACGTGGAAGCAGATGCCTTCAGGAAGCAGTTTCCTGGCATTCCATTATTCGGTTTCTTTGGAAATGGAGAGATTGGCTGTGATCGCATTGTGACTGAAAACTTCTCCCTGAGGGAGTGTGGCAACTCTTTAGATGGCGATGAGTTGCTTCATGGTTACACTACAGTGATCGCGCTTGTCCATCTGGGACCTGTGAAATAAAAAAAACAAAAAAAAAACTCTTCAAGAGGCTCGAAAATTGGGCCCATGGTATACAAAGATGCATACCTATTGTAGGATTGTCTCCATTATTTTGAAGCAACATTGTTCTAATGGACTAAGCAAATTTGCAGAGTGGGTTCATATAATTCGGGCTCTGATGGCACAGTCTAAGTTAAAGTTGCACCTGCTGTAGACGTGTGACAACCTTTCTGAACTGGAGGGGGCTAATTAAAAGTAAATGGACTCATGTTTGAGCTAAGTGATCGACCCAAACAATTCTCTTGTGCCTCAATAGAACAGGAGGTGAAACTGGGCTTTTGGGTGTCATCAATTTAATTGATTCATAGCTTTTTGACATGATTTTGATTTTGCTTTTTATTACACACTGGAATGCAGAACTAATCATGAATAAACAAGCAATTTTTTTAGTGATCTTTCCCATGTAATTTTAAAAATTTGTAATCTTTTGTGACTTAAACCAAAGGGTTCAGCGGGATTTTAACTGCTGTGACTAGGAAAATCTTGAACTTTCTGGATTGTTCCAATAAATCTGTTGGTTGAGTTTCTATTGTGATCGTTGTTAATGCTTCGGTAAAGAGTAACAGTGGTGAAAACTGGAATGCAGGAAGTATGCACATACCCAGTGATGAGATTCGTAAAGAAAAGAGAGACTTGCATCTGCAGAGCACCTTTTCACAATAGTTGGCCATCCAAAAATGTTTTCGGGCTAATGAGGTACATTTGCAGTATAGTCTATGCTGTAATGTTGGAAACGTGTTAGCCAATTTCTGAACAGCATGCTCCCAATAGAAGACAATTTGCTGCAGTTACATTGGCTGAGGGTGAAACATTGGCTGTAGCACAAGGAAAACTACTCTTTGAATGCTACCATGGGATCTTTTGCAACTACCTGAGTAGTTGTCTCAGTTGAACATCCTTTAAGAAAAGTGACAGTATATGACTTGTACTTGAGTGCCAACCTCAATTTTATGCACCGCTCTCTGCAGTGAAGCTTGAGCCCATGTCTTTCTGACTCAGAGGTGGGAGTTCTAACCACTGAACTGTACTGACACTATCTCAACTTCCTTTCTGGAAACCGCCCAGGTTGGTACATTTGCCCTTCCCTGAAATGGGCCTAGAAGAGAACGTTTTTGGGTTCTCTTTGAGCTGTCATTAGTGAGATACATAAATGAAGTGATTAATGTAGGGGCAGCATCAAACAAGACATTACATAGCAAGTGCAGTCCCTCTCTCCACATTCGAATCCAGGTTTGACAATGAGGATGGACTGTGTGGAAAGAGTGGGATCAGGTGGAAGTGGGATGCAGTGGAACCTTTAACAGATAAGTTGTATAACCTGGAGCCGAGGGATTTATCATTTTAAAGGTCTTCAATGATCTGATTTTTTAAAAAAATGAAAATGTACAAACCACCTTCCCCATTCCACCTCTCCTCTCCAAGCTGAAGATTTTAAAATGAACTAATTCTATCAGCCTTTTTATGATTGTGTAGCAGGAGACTCTCGGTGGCGGGGGGTACAGACAAAAAGTGCTTCAGCAATGTCCTGGAAATCCCTGAGAAGTTTGAACATCCCCACAGACTCCCGTGGGTCCCTGTCTTCTGACTGACCAAAAGTGTTATTCTTTACTCTTTCATGGAATTTGGGTGTCACCGGCAAGCGCAATGTTTGTTACTCATCCCTAGTTATCCTTGAACTGAGTGGTTTACCTAAACGTTTAAGAAGGCAGTTAAGAATTGTCTGCTTGGGTTTCCTCCCACAGTCCAAAGATGTGCATGTTAGGTGAATTGGCCATGTTAAATTGCCCATAGTGTAAGGTGCATTAGTTAGAGGAAAATGGGTCTGGGTGGGTTACTGTTCAGAGGGTCGGTGTGGACTGGTTGGGCCAAAGGACCTGTTTCCACACTGTAGGGAATCTACAAAAAGAATGAGCCATGTTGCTGTGATTATGAAGTTTCACAGACTAGGTAAGGGTGGCAGATTTCCTTCTGAAGGGCATTAGTGAATCAGATGGTTTTTTTACAACAATCTAATAATTTCATGATCACCATTACAGATCAGCTTTTAAATTCAGGTTTAATAATTGACTCTAAATTCCACCAGCTGCCATAGTGGGATTTGTCTGCACAGTATTAGCTTGGGCCTTTGGATTAATAGTCTTAGAGTCATAACAGATGGAAAAATACCCTTTGGTCAAACTTGTCCATGCTGACTAACTAGTCCCATCTGCCTGTTTTTGGCCCATGTCCCTTTAAACTTTTCCTATTCACGTACCTGCCCAAATGTTTCTTAAATGTTGTGACTGTACCTGCATGTACCACTTCCTCAGGCAGTTCATTCGAAATTTGAACCACCTTCCATGAGGAAAAAGTTGCCCCTCAGGTCCCTTTTAAATTTTTCTTCTCTCAAGTGACATTACACTACACTACCTTCTCAAAAGCAAATTTAAGGTCGCAGGGAGAGCACACAGAGACCTCTAAGTTCACTATATGACCAACCTTTTAAATGCTACCAGTCCTATAAGTAACATAGTCTGCCAACCTCCTACACAATTTGTCAGTCAACTCCGTATCCACTGAAAATGAAGTGGAAACAAATCACTTTCAATCCTGTGGAATTGTTCAATTCGAAGTAAATATACATGCTTGTGTTACAAACATCTATGATTACCTAAAAATCTCCAGGAATTGAAGATCAATCCCATGTACATTCCAGACTGAGTTAAACTGAGACCCATCGCCTGCTTGGAAGGATGTAAAAAAAAATCCCATGGCACTGTTTTAACAAAGTGGGAAATTATCCCCAGTTCCTGGCCTATATTTGGACCTCAGTCAACATTACTTAAAGCAGGTTATTACCACGTTGTTCCATGTGGGATTTGCTGAATGAATATTACCCCGCTGTGTCTAATCTGGCAACAGAGACTACACTTAAACAACGTGCACTTCATTAGCCGTAAAGCACATTGAGATGTACAGTGGTCGTGTAAAGTGCTATTTAAATGTATGATTGTATATATTGTGTCTTTAATTAACCTGGGAGAAATATTGTAGAAACTTGAAAGCACAGAGGGAATGATTCAGCCCCTTGAGCTTGTGCAGGCCTTTTGGAAGGAGTAGTTCTTAGTTTCTACATCCCTGCTTTTGGCATTTCTGTCCAACTCCCTCCAAAACTTATTAATGGCGTTGGCTTCAACCACCACTTCAGAAAGAGATCCTGACAGATCAGAACGAAATGTATGCCCCTCTCCCTTTGCAACAATCTTCTCGAGCCAGGTCCATACACAGACATCCTTTGAAGTTAGAAGCACAGGCAGTTACTAAACATTTCTTACGAGAATCCCGTTGATCAGATGGTGGGCTTTGAATTGCCATGGTGAGAGTTATTTCAGCATAAACCCCTTCGTGAACAGACACACATCATGCTGCACATTGCAGAGGAATGCCCCCCTGTACAGATTAAGTGGCAAACTAATCACATTGAACTCAGCAAATGAGAAGGTATTTCAGCCATTTGTATACTCATTGAAGGAATAAATCTCTCAACCCTTTGCACATAATTAGTATTTATGGCTGCTGGATATTGAGGAAGATGTCGGCAGTTGTATTGTTTTTCATTTTCTTGGGATGCTTTTTGCTTTTTATTTACAGAGATGGCAGGGGAAATCCTCTGACGAGGTCAGACCTTTGGAGTTAGATGGTTACATGACAAAGCCTCCAGGAATTAGTCGAAGTAGAGGTGGTAACCAATGTTAGTCCCGTTGTCGCTAACAATTTCTAACCTTAGACTGCAGTCCTTGTGTGAGTGAGGATACTGCGTGATGGGATAACTGCAGCTTTCGTAGCAGGTGTGACCTGTTTGTTGTTAGATCAGAGATCATTATCTGAATTGGAAGCACTTTTGTTACTATAATTAAAATGGCTAATTACACTCATTAACTTTCTTTTTATAATACAGGAACTGTTTAAAATAAATGTATGTAAATAGATCACATTATTAGTGTCTTTTTCTCTGTTTAGAACTGTATGCTGATAGCAACACAGTTTTTGGCTGTAACTCCTAAGTTTGTCATCCTCAAACACGCTTCAAAATTTAATAATGATTTCACCTTTCACCGTGTCAGATCAAGCTCCTAACAATTTGGACTGAAAACTATTCTGGCATCTCGTCTTGGTGATTATTGCTCATAAGATTGCAAAGTTAGGCTTTTTGAAAAAATTCATTTGTGGGATGTGAGCATCGCTGGCCAATTTTGGTTGCCTGTCCTTCTTGCCCTTAAAGAGACTTTGTAGCACTTGGTACAACTAAATGACTGGCTCAGCCTTTTCAGAGGGCAATTGAGAGTCAGCCACATTTGCGTGGATCTGGAGTCACATGTAGGCCAGACCTGGCAAGCTTCCTTCCCTGAAGGGTATTCGTGAACCAGATCATTTTTTTTCTGACAATTATTTCATGGTCACCCAGATATTTTTTACTGAATTCAAATTCCACCTGGGTCCCCACACCACTAGCTGAGTTTCTGAATGAATAGCCTAGCGATAATACCACTAGATCAACCATATTGGTTGAATTCCAATATCTTTCTGATAGTCCAACAATTTGCAAGTGGGAAAAGGAACAGTTAGCATCTTAGAGGTCGGCGTCAATCGTTCCAAGCTTCGTGACATCATTTGCAAGGGACCAAGGATTTGTAATGGGATGTAAGAGTGTGTTTTTATTCAGTACATTTACCATAATCTTGGACTTGTGAATGTTGAAAGGGTCTATTATTGGGTTCCCACAGTACATATAAAAATAGGGATTAGGAGTAGGCCATTCAGCCCTTTGAAGGTAAAAACAATGACTGCAGATGCTGAAAATCAAATACTGGATTAGTGGTGCTGGAAGAGCACAGCAGTTCAGGCAGCATCCAACGAGCAGCGAAATCAACGTTTCGGGCAAAAGCCCTTCATCAGGAATAAAGGCAGTGAGCCTGAAGCATGGAGAGCTCCCCACATACGTTCGAGACACCACCCACGCCCTCCACCTCCTCCAAGACTTCCGTTTCCCTGGCCCCCAACGCCTTATCTTCACCATGGATATCCAATCCCTCTACACCTCCGTTCGCCATGACCAGGGCCTCCAAGCCCTCCGTTGTTTCCTCTCCAGACGTCCCCAACAGTACCCTTCCACTGACACTCTCATTCGTTTGGCCGAACTGGTCCTCACCCTTAACAATTTCTCCTTTGAATCCTCCCACTTCCTCCAGACCAAAGGTGTAGCCATGGGCACACGTATGGGCCCCAGCTATGCCTGTCTCTTTGTTGGCTATGTAGAACAGTTGATCTTCCGTAATTACACCGGCACCACTCCCCACCTCTTCCTCCGCTACATTAATGACTGGATTGGCGCCACCTCGTGCTCCCGTGAGGAGGTTGAGCAATTCATCAACTTCACCAACACATTCCACCCTGACCTTAAATTTACCTGGACTATCTCTGACACCTCGCTCCCCTTCCTGGACCTCTCCATCTCCATTAGTGACGACCGACTTGACACTGACATTTTTTACAAACCCACTGACTCCCATAGCTACCTGGATTACACCTCTTCCCACCCTATCTCTTGCAAAAATGCCATCCCGTATTCCCAATTTCTCCGCCTCCGCCGTATCTGCTCCCAGGAGGACAAGTTCCACCATAGGACACACCAGATGGCCTCCTTCTTTAGAGACCGCAATTTCCCTTCCCACGTGGTTAAAGATGCCCTCCAACGCATCTCGTCCACATCCCGCACCTCCGCCCTCAGACCCCACCCTTCCAACCGTAACAAGGACAGAACGCCCCTGGTGCTCACCTTCCACCCTACAAACCTTCGCATCAACCAAATCATCCGCGGACATTTCCGCCACCTCCAAAAAGACCCCACCACCAGGGATATATTTCCCTCCCCACCCCTTTCCGCCTTCCGCAAAGACCGTTCCCTCCGTGACTACCTGGTCAGGTCCACACCCCCCTACGACCCACCCTCCCATTCTGGCACTTTCCCCTGCCACCGCAGGAACTATAAAACCTGTGCCCACACCTCCTCCCTCACCTCTATCCAAGGCCCTAAAGGAGCCTTCCACATCCATCAAAGTTTCACTTGCACATCCACCAATATCATTTATTGTATCCGTTGCTCCCGATGCGGTCTCCTCTACATTGGGGAGACTGGGCGCCTCCTAGCAGAGCGCTTTAGGGAACATCTCCGAGACACCGGCACCAATCAACCAAACCGCCCCGTGGCCCAACATTTCAACTCCCCCTCCCACTCTGCCGAGGACATGGAGGTCCTGGGCCTCCTTCACCGCCGCTCCCTCACCACCCGACGCCTGGAGGAAGAACGCCTCATCTTCCGCCTCGGAATACTTCAACCCCAGGGCATCAATGTGGACTTCAACAGCTTCCTCATTTCCCCTTCCCCCACCTCATCCTAGTTTCAAACTTGCAGCTCAGTTACTGTCTCCTTGACTTGTCCGACCTGCCTATCTTCTTTTCCACCTATCCACTCCACCCTCTCCTCCTTGACCTATCACCTTCATCTCCTCCCCCACTCACCCATTGTACTCTATGCTACTCTCTCCCCACCCCCACCCTCCTCTAGCTTATCTCTCCATGCTTCAGGCTCACTGCCTTTATTCCTGATGAAGGGCTTTTGCCCGAAACGTTGATTTCGCTGCTCGTTGGATGCTGCCTGAACTGCTGTGCTCTTCCATTCAGCCCTTTGAGCCTGGTGTATCATTCAATAAGGCCATGTCAATGATTCAGCAAACTGGTTTGTTGGGTTCTGAGTCCCATAGACCAGCACATGTTCAGTCTCTGTCACTAACCTGTGCTGATTTAGTTGAATTGGTGCATTTACTGCTTTGCAACAGGTAACTGATTTTAAACTAGCCTTGCAGTTGCAAATGCAAAAGTAGGCTTTGCATGTAATCTTTGGGGAAAGCTGGATTGTCAGATCACAGTATCCAGGGTTAGTGTGGCCCCAGTTTTAGATAATATTTTCTGTTGTTTTTTTAAAAAAAATAATTTGCATCATCGATGGTCAAATAAAGAAATTGTTTAATTTAAAAGGATGCAGAAAAAACTTACAAGGATGTTGCCCGAGTTAGAGGGTTTGAGCTACAGGGAGAGGTGAATAGGCTGGGGCTGTTTTCCCTGGAGTGTTGGAGGTTTGGGGTGACCTGATAGAGGGTTTTAAAATCATGAAGGACATGGGGGGCTGAATAGCCAAGGTCCATAGGTAGGGGCCTCCAAACCTAGAGGCCACAGGTTTAAGGTGAGAAGGGTTTAAAAGGGACCTAAGGGGCAACTTTTTCATGCAAAGGGTGGTACATGTATAGAATTAGCTGCCACAGGATCTGGTGGAGGCTGGTACAATTAAATGTTTAAAAGGCATCTTGACGGGTTCCTGAATAGGAAGGATTTAGAGGGATTTAGGCCAAATGGTGGCAAATGGAACTAGATTTATTTAGCATACCTGGTCAGCATAGCCGAGTTGGACCAAAGGTTCCGTTCCCATGCTGTACATCTCTATGACTATAAAATAAGTCAGAAATTTGAGAAGCTGTGAAGTAGAGTTTGTTAGACACAAGGAAACTGTCTTCAGTATAGATTGCAACAAAGGTACTGTAGTGCTGTATTTGATGGGAAAGGTAATTACAATGTGACATGTTTCCGTAGGAATTTATTATGACAAAACCTGACACAAGTATGATGTTTTGAAAATGGTCGAGTGGAGAGTTAAGGTTTTCAGAGAGGAAACATGTAAGTGCATAAGATTGACTTCTATTTAAATTGGATAATGGAGCCTACATGTACTGTAGTTTAGAAGAATGAAGGTTTATCTAATTGAAACATAGAAAATTCTGAAGGGACTGACAGGGCAGACAGTGAATGATTGTTGCCTGTGGGAATCTAGAACACAGGGGCACAGTCTCAGGATAAGGACTGAATTGGACATTGCGAATATTTACATGATCTGTCCCAGAGGGCTGGGGAGGCTCTATCATTTGAGTATGTGCATAGCCAGGACAGATAGAGTTGTGATGTCTTCACAAATTAAGAGATTTGGGAAATGGGCAAGAAAGTGGAGTTGAGGCAGAAAGTCAGCAATGACCATATTGAATGGCAGGGCTGGCTTGATGGGATGAATGGCTTCGTTCTACTTTGAGGGGGCAAGTTCAAAGGAGATGTGAAGGGCAAATTTTTTTACACAGAATAGCAGCAAAAACAACACATGACCAGAAACCCTAGCCACTCTCCCCTACATCAAAGACATCTCGGAAATGACTGCCAGACTACTCAGACTACTTGGCATCATGGTAGCCCACAAATCCACCAACACACTAAAGCAGCAGCTAATGAACTTGAAAGATCCTATACAGACAACAAGTAAAACTAATGTCATTTACAAAATACTGTGCAAGAACTGTAACAAACACTACACTGGACAAACAGGCAGAAAACTAGCCACCAGAATACATGAATGTCAACTAGATACAAAATGACGTGATCCTCTCTCACTAGTATCCTTACGTACAGATACAGAATTCTAGATTAGAGTAATGCTGGCAAAGCACAGCAGTTCAGGCAGCATCCGAGGAGCAGGAAAATCAACATTTTGGGCAAAAGCCCTTTATCAGGAATAGTAAGGAAGGACACCACTTTGACTGGAACAACACATTCATCCTAGGACAAGCCAAACAGAGACACACATGAGAATTCCTAGAAGCATAGCATTCCAACTGGAACTCTATCAACAAACACATTGACTTTGGGCCCAATTTACCATCCCTAAGAAAAAGAATGGGAAATGACATCACCACAGGAAATGACATCACCAACCCAAAGAAACCCAAACATATAAATAGATAGCAGGAATCATCAGCAGTACTTCATCCAGGGACTCACTGAAGATGTTACCTAGGTTAGTGACAAAACATCTGAAAATGGGTAATATTAAAGCTACCACTACCTTTCAGACATATGACACTGTGTACAAACTGCATCTATTGACAAGATGTCCATCATTTCCATGCTGCCTCACATCGAAGTCTTACCAAATCAACCCACAATATCCAAGCAACTTGATCAGAATCAGCCTTACTTTACTTTACTTTTTACTTTATTATTTGAAGTAGGCCAGAAGGTTTGGTTAAAAAAAATGGAGTTGTCCCATTGGAAAATATATTCCAGATCAGAAAGCCAAGATCAGTTGGCGACATTAACTTGAGATGTAAACAAATTATTGAGATCTTTGAGCTAAATGTTGTATATGGCCAGAGGTTTCAAAGGAGCTTCAAAACTTGGACATCATCTTTGACACCATATGCCTCTATCTAACAGTTCTTTTAATCACAGTAAGTAGAAGTAGGCAAGTTATGCTAAGTATTTATAGATTGATGGCTTGGTCCCAACTTGAAAAGAGTATTGCCTCTCAATGCTCTACTGCTACTGCTCCTCGGATGCTGCCTGAACTGCTGTGCTCTTCCAGCACCACTAATCCAGAATATTGCCTCTCAAGTCTGGGCAACACATTTTAGGAAGAATGTTAAGGAAACAGAGGATGCAGAGGATATGTCAGAAATCAGGGGGTTGAGTTCAAACAGAATATTAAACTGTGATTGTTCTTCTGCAAATAGGGAAGGTAAGCAGAACATTTAAAGGGAGTTGCTTAAAATCAGTGCTAAGAAGAAAAAACTGTTTATGCTGATGGAAGGGCCATTAAGCAAAAGGCACACGTGTAATATAATTGACATAGAATCAGTAAGGAAATGTGAGATTGTTTTCTTATGGAGTGAGTTCTGGTTTGGACACAGAACCTTGGAGGAAACAGATCTGATAGTAATTTCTAAAAGGGAATTGAACAAGAGTCATAGAGTCATGCAGCACAGAAACAGACCCTTTGGTGCAACTTGCCCATGCTGACCAGGTTTCCCAAACTAAGCTAGTCCAATTCGCCAGAATTTGGTCCATGTCCCTCTAAATCTTTCCTATCCATGCACCTGTCCAAATGTCTTTGAAATGTTGTAATTGTAGCCACCTCGCACACTTCCTCTGACTTGAACAGAGAAAAAACTATTTGCAGAAAAATCTGAGGCTATGGAGCTAATTGGTTTTCTTTTCCTGCACAGATGTGATGGATTGAATAGCCTCCTTCTTCCCTGTAAACGCCCCCTTTTGGACAAGATGTTGCCCCTCAAGCATTCCCCAGTTATCTCTGGAGGAGATGGTGATAATGATAGTGAGCTAGTAAACCTGGGGATGTGGGTTCATATCCCACCACAGCAACTGATGGAATTTAAATACAGTTCATTAATAAATCAGGAACGGAAAGCTAACCTTGGTAAAAGTAATAATGAAACTAACATCAATTATTGTAAAAAAAACCTTATGGAATCACTAATGTCCTTTTTGCAAAGGAAATTGGCCATTCCTACTAAGTCTGTCCTCCAATGATGCTGTCAAGATGGGTTCGTGATGGACAGTGATGCCCACAGCTCGTGAAAAAACAAAATAATCTATGATTCTAGCAACGTTTATGTTGAGAATACTCTGATACGCCACAAGAAAGTGGAGAGGTTACGAACAACAATATACATTACTGAACAATAATTTACCAGACTGATGACTAAAAAACAAAATCATTGCTTCAGTAACTGGGGTAAGAATTTTTCCAGTCGCTGCGTTTAGGAGCATGGATGTAAGTTTGCTTGCTGAGCTGGAAGGTTTGTTTTCAGACATTTCGTCACCATAGTAGGTAACGTCACCAGTGAGCCTCCGGTGGTATGGCCCGCTTTTTATTTATGTGTTTAGGTTGGCTTGGGTTGGTGATGTCATTTCCTGTACTGATTCATTTCCTGCGGTGATGTCATTTTCCATTCTTTTTCTCAGGCGGTGGTAAATGGGATCCAAGTCAATTTGTTTATTGGTAGAGTTCTGGTTGGAATGCTATGTTTCTAGGAATTCTTACGTGTATTTCTTCTTGGCTTGTCATAGGATGGATGTGTTGTCCCAGTTGAAGTTGTGTCCTTCCTCATCTGTATGTAAAATACTAGTGAGGGTGGGTCATGTCTTTCTGTGGCTAGTTGATGTTCATGTATCCTGGTGGCTAGTTTTCTGCCTGTTTGTCCAATGTAGTGTTTGTTACAGTTCTTGCACGGTATTTTATAAATGATATTAGTTTTTGCTTGTTGTCTGTATAGGGTCTTTCAAATTCATTAGCTGCTGTTTTAGCATGTTTTAGGAGCATCTTACTTAAAGGTTTGATCCAAATGATGGGTGAATGGAACTTGGTGCAGGTCCGGATATAGGCAGGAGAGTTTTGGATGAGCTCAAGATTATGGAGGCTGGAGCATACAAGACCAGCCAAGAGTAAATGGTAGTTTTCATGTCTGGCAGAAAGAAAAGCAAGGATTAGGATCTCAGCAGCTCATGATCATAGACAGTGGTGGAGGTGGGTCATGTGGGGATGGAGGCAAACTATTTGGGTCCCAGTACATACTCAATAGTCAACTGAAGTACCACATCTTATCTTTGTCCAAGAAATTTCAGGGAAGATCGCAAGGCAAAAACACATCATTTTTACTAGAATAATTTATCTTGTTGCAGTGTGTATTAAGTAGAACATACAAAGCTCATATAATGTGATCACAGTCGGGCAATATCTCAGCTGTTCTCCTGCCAACCTCTACATCAAATTACTAACCAGGACAGTGTGATTTTGAGCCTTACAGCCAAGTACAGGAATTGATAAGGCACTGACGAAAAGGTAATTCCAGCGAAAAATGTTTCATCATATCAGATTCAAATCATTAACTCTGTTTCTCTCTCCAGGAATACTGCTAGACCTGCCGAGCTTCTTCAGCACATTCTGTTTTTGTTGCAGATGTTTCATCACTGATAAAACAAAGTGAGTTTCATAACTGAGGTGGAACAACAGAGGTGTTTGGAAGAATATACAAAGACCATAAGAAATGGAATCAGATGTTTACTGTTCGAGCCGGCTCCACCAATCAGTAGGATCACTGCTGATCAGATGATATTCCTTGTGTCCACTTTCCTGCCATAACCCTTGGTTTTCCTACTGATCAAACCTGTATCTATCTCAGCCTGAGGTAGAAACAAGGACTCTACCCCCACAGCTCTCTGTGGCAAGGAGTTCCAAAGACTCACAACCCTCTGATAGAAGAAATTCCTCAGTCTTAAACTGGCGGCCTTTTATTCTGAGACTATGCCGCCTGATCCAAGAGTCTCCCATGAGGAGAAACATCCTCTCAGCATTTACCTCATCAAACCCTTTTAGAATCCGAGATGGCATGAAAATGGAGGCCCTTGTTACTAAGAAACCAGGTGAGAGGGCATACAGGAGCAAACAGGTCAATGCCCTTCTGCTGTTGCTGCTGGTCACTTGTGTGACTCAAACATTTTGTTCATTCATTCCAGGAGAGATACTCTCAAGCTGCAGTTCAGAAGGGTCATCCACTTTGACATTTCTCACCTAAAACATCCCCTCCTTGGACTTCTAAACGCATCTGGAATCTACATCTTGCTTTTTGATGCTGGAGCTGACCGACAGTATCTCCCTGATGTCAATTGCTCTATGTGCTGTCACTGTGTAGTACAAGCTGCTGTTCCTCTGGTTGTTTCTTTTTTGTCTCCGTTTCCTGTAAGTGCAAGAAACTGTGAATAATTCATCTGTCCAACATTTGTCTTCAGCACTTGCTGCGAGCTGTGCAATTTTGCAAAGAGTAAGCTATGTACCTTGGAGTGATGTGGGTGGAGGACTTTCTTCATCTTATCCCAAACTCTGGTGTCCAGACCCTCACTCACACATCTATTGCCCCTGTGTTCACTGATCAACATTGGCTCCCAGTCCGGCAGCATCTCAATTTTGTTATTCCCACCTCTGCTTTCAAAGCGCTCTATGGCTTTGCCCCTCTCTATCTGTAATCTCCTCCTACAACCCTCTGTGTTCCTCCATTTCTGGTCTCTTGAGAAAGCCAGTATTTTAATCACTCCAATCATTGATGGTTGTATCCTGAGCTGCCTGGGCTCTGAACTCGGAAATTGCCCTCCTAAATGTACCCGGCTCTCCATCCTAATTCCCATTCATCCTTTAAGATGTTCCTTAATAAACTCCTCTTCAACACATTTTTATGTGGCTCCCTTAATGTAACTTGGCGTGAAGATTCCTTTGATAACATGTCTATGGAGCTGCCAGGGACCTGTTGCTCTGCTAAGGTGCTATTTAATCCAATGCTTCCCCCCCACGGTGAAACATCTTGGTGACACTCAGTGATGCCCTGGAATATCACCAGAGCCTCAGTCAGAGGGTTGTATGTTCAAATCCCACACTGGGGACTTGTACACAAAATGCAGTCTGACAATTCCAGTGCTTGGGGAGGTGTTGCCATTGTGTCTAGTAACCCAGAAGTCCAGTCTAATGCTATGGGGACGTGGATGCAAGTCCCACCAGGACATCCAATGGTTTTTGTATTCAGTTACTAAAATCTGTAATCATGAATCTAGGTTCAATCATAGTGACTACGAAACCATTGCCAATTGTCATTGGTTAATTAATGCCCCTTAAAGAAGACCTACTTATAACTCCACACCAATGTGACTGACTTCGGTGAAATGACCATTACAAGCCACTTAGTTCAAGGGCAGTTCGATGTGGACAACAAATGTAATGCCCACATCCCATGGAAGGATAAAATAAAACTGTTGGAAGAGCCCCCTGAGACATTAAACCAATGCCCTACCTGCCCTTATGATTGGATGTAAAGGATCACATGGTTAATTCAGAGACCAACAGGGGAGTTTTCCTAGTGCCCTGACTGACAGGAATTCCTCATTCAACACAATAAGCCAGATTATGTAGAGCAGTAATTAATTGCTGCTTGTGGACGTGTGCGGTGCACATATGTAGTGTGCAGTGATTGGAACAATGTCAATTAGGTGACTATCATTGAAGTTCCCTGATTGGGGCCATTAACCTGGATGAAACAGGGCATTCTGACTGACAGATATAAACAGGAGTGTCAAGGGTTCTGTTCATTCTAAGAGCTGGCTCTAAGTTAGCTGGTTCAGAGTCCATGTAGTATGCATGTGTAAATAATGGGTGACTTGATGACAGGATACCAACCTTGGTGGAATTATTTCATACTGCATTTCCCACAGTTCAACAAGTACCTAATTGACTGTAAAGCACTTTAGGATATCCTGAAGTTGTGGAAGGGGCTAAATAAATGTCAGGTCTTTTCTGCCCAGTCTAATACACTAAACAATATCTTGCTGAACAAGGGGGCATGCTGTTGAATTTTTTCATCTTCATCACTCAGCAGGATACAACACAAGAATACTAAATTTCAAAAGGAGCAACAATTTACACTGCATAAGAACAGAGTGTTGATTAGTTGGCCTGTCGACTCTGATTCGTTGCAAGGCTGCCATGGATTATGCATTTGGGAACAATTCCCCCTGAGCCTTTGTTTAATTCAACAATTGAAAAAAATTCAAATATTCACATCCTATACTACCATATATCAAAGAATGCAATCATTGGTAATATGGAGAGATACCTGATAACCAATAGCATTTTGGGCTAATCCTAACAAATATTCTGAGTTTCAGAAAAGATGAAGGTAGCTGAAGACTCAGAGAAGGCTCGAAGCAGGTCATGTGCTGTGTCTTAGGGTATATGATAAAAATGCACCAGTAGACTATTTATGAGCAGCGGCAAACTAAGATGTCTTGCCTCTATCCTGCTCCCTTCCTCCCTATTCAATCCCAGCCATACTGATGCATTTTATTGTCAGGCCATATCAGCAGTTAATCAGGTACACTCACCTGCAGTAGAAGTGTGCTATACCAAGTGTTATGGCGAACACAATAATCAAAGCCACAACAATAACAACGATCAGTGATGGACTTATAGCCCTATGTAATTGATGGCTCGGTAGCAAGAACTCTTCACATCGGCTTCCTTGGAAGCTGTCATCGCACCTAGGGAAGATATTACTCTGAATTAGCCCAGGTAACAGAACAGGAGACTGAGGGTGGATCACATCATGATTAGTATGATTGACAAGCATCAGCTAACATCCATCTATGTTCAGTGAGTTGAGGTCAGAGCTGAAGGCAAATGAAGGAACATAGGAACTGGACCTGCCATTTAGCCCTTACTCCTATTAGGAATATAAGAGCAAGAGAAGGCCATTCGGCCCTTTGAGTCTGCTATGCAATTCAATACGCTTATGTCTGTGTGACGATGCTGCTCCTTTAACAAGGTTATGTTGTCTTTGATATTTTTCAAGAGGGGTTATAAAAGGCAGAGGTTCCGATTTGTCTGGAGTAAGGCCACTTTGATTATAGCTAACAGATCCCACCTAAGGCAATAATCAGGATTTTTAAACAAAGCACTTGTACAATGAAAGGGGAGTGGCCAGTTCTTCCAGTTCAGGGATTTTTCTAGTTTGATTTATCTTCGGGGATCTAGAGAAGTAGCTGCTGGAGTGTGAAGCAGTTCCATGCTGATTCTCTCTCTCTGACATCTCTCTTGTAAGAACCTGGGTTTGAATTTACCTTTTTTGTCGGGGGGGGTGTTTATGGAGATGTTGTAGGAAATCAGAGCAGCATCATTAAGTTGCGATAGAGTTGGTGGGATTTTCAGATAGGTTAACTTATTCTATATTCTGTTCTCTTTTGTTTGTGTTTCATTCAGTAGTCTGTAAATAAGTTCTGTTTTGATTGAAACTGAGTGGCCTGATCAGCTGCATCCCTCCTGGAATATCCACTTTACACCTGTTTAAAACAACTAGCAAAGTTAGAGTCTGGGCTACCTTCTTGAAATGTTTTGAGGGGTGCATCACAGGCTGCCTGATTATGGTCTCAACTCCATTTTCCTGTTAACTCTAGACTGCTTTGTCCATCGAAAATCTATCCAACACAGCCTGGAATAAATCCACTGACCACCACTCCACTGTTTCCGCAGACAGTCTCTGCGAGAAAATATTTCCCATCATCTCCATCCTAAATGTGAGAGCCTCTTATCTTTAGCATGTTCCCTTGTTCAAGTCTCTTCCACAAGAAGAAACATCCTTCCAGTCCTCAATCAGAATCTCATACATTACAATAAATCTCTCATTCTTCTTGACTCCAACCCTTTAAACATTTCTTCTTTAAGTGAACCCTTCACCCTAGGAATTGAACTAGGAAGTGAATTGCATCTGAACAGCTTCTAGTGCAATTATATTCTTTTGCAAATACAATTATTCAAAAGTGTGCATTTGGAGAAAAGTAATCTGTATCTTAACCTCATGTAATAACTCTGAATTCCAAGGTAAAATGGTGGTGTAGTTTAGTGTTGCTGTCCAATAATCCAAATGCTGTGGGTCAAGGGTTCAAATCCCATCATGGTGGCTGGTGAGCAAATGTTGAATATAAAGCTATTATCAAATTGACATAAAAGCCCAACTGGTATCAGTAATACTTTTAAGCAACGAAACCTGCAAGTTTGGCCGTTTTGTGATTCCAGCCTCCTAATAATATGGTTGACTCTTAACTGCCTTCTGAAAATAGCTGAGTAAGTCACTAAGAGGCAATTAAGGAGGGACTTTCCAGTAATGCCTACACCCCAACCAAAGAAGCGTGTGGCTGTCAAGCATCCATCAATCTCAGTTCTGAATTTTCAGTTGACCCTCCAGTCTAATGAGAGGTCAGAACTTGACTTAGCCATGATGACTCCCACACTTGAATGACTTGATGCCAGCTCCTAACTTTTGCCTCTCCAAAACCTTTCTACCAGTTCACAAGGCACATGTCGTGAGTGTGAAGCATTACTCCCTGCTTGTCTGGGCCAGTGCAGTTCAGCAACACTAATGCACCTCAGCATCATCCAGGATAAAGCTTGTTCAAGACCATATTTATTGAGTAACAGTCATAGAGTAATACAACACAGAAACAGACCTTTTGGTCTAACCAGTCCATGCTAATCATAATCCCAAACTAAACTAGTCCCACCTGCCTGCGCTTGGCCCATATCCCTCCAAACATTTGTTATTCATGAACTTACTTAAATATCTTTTAACTGTTGTAACTGTACCCACATTCACCACTTCCTCTGGAAGTTCATTCCATACACAAACTACTCACCTTTTAAAAAAATCTTTCTCCTCTCACCTTAAAAATATGTCCCCTAGTCTTGGAATCCCCCACCCTAGAAAAAAGACACCTGCCATTCACCTTATCTATACCCCTCATGATTTAATAAACCTCTATAAGGTCACCTCTAGACTCCAGTGAAAAAAGTCCCAGCTATCCAGCTTTTCCTTATAACTCAAAGTCTCCATTCCTGGCAATATCGTGATAAATCTCTTTGAATCCTTTCCTGCTTAATAATATCCTTCCTACAGCAAAGCCACCAGAATTGGACGCAGTAGTCCAGAAAAGGCCTCATCAACATCTTGTACAACCTCAATATACATCCCAATTCTTAGACATTCACTCCCTGTACCTCCAGCGCACAGTGGCAGCAATATGTACCATCTACAAGGTGCACTTCAACACCTCTTTTGTGTTTCTGTCAAAGCACATTGCAAACTGAGGGCATCTATCTCCTAGGACAAGGGCAGCAGGGGCATTGGAACACCACTGCTTGCAAGGTCCCCTTCAAATCCCCTCCTATTCTAGTAATATGTCCTTCACTGTCACTGAGTGAAAGGTTTGGACCTCTTTTGTGAACAGCATTGTGGGTGCATGAATACCAGCAGTTCACCATTACCTTCTCAAGGGTAACTGTTGGAAGGGGTAGTAAATGCTGGCTTATACATGGCATTGGTGATGCCACACCTGGAATATTCTGTACAGTTTTGACCTCCTTATCTGAGGAGGGATGTTTTTGCTTCAGAAGGAGTGCACTTTACCAGACTGACCTGGGAAGGCAGAACTGATGTACAAAGAGAGATTGAGTTGGTTAGATATGTATTCACTAGAGTTTAGAAGAATGAGGGGGGGAATCTTGTAGAAAACTATCAAATTCGAACCAGACTAGACAGATTAGATGCAGGAAGGATCTTCTCGATGATAAGGAGAACAAGGGGTCATGGCTTAAGGATAAGGGGTAAACCTTTTAGGACTGAGACAATGGGAAATCTCTTTACCTGGAGAGTGGTGAAGCTGTGGAATTCACATCCACGGAATTTGTTTGAGAGCAAAACATTAGGTATTTTCCAGAAGGAGGTAGCTATAGCTCTTGTAGCTAAAGGGATCAAGGAACATGGAAGAAGGTGGGATTAGAGTGTTGAGCTCAATGATTAGCCTTGATCATGATGAATTGTGGACAAGGCTCAAAGGGTCAAACAGCCTACACTTGCTCCCATCTTCTATGTTTCTACATGAGGGTGCGGGCCACTCAATTTCAGTCCCTTACAATGAACAGGCCAGGTTCTCACCACACCTGGTGATGGGCTTTTGCCCAAAACGTCGATTTTCCTGCTTCCTCGGTTGCTGCCTGACCTGCTGTGCTTTTCCAGCACCACTCTAATTTAGACTCACACCACACCAGAGCCCGATTTGAATTTCCCACAGAGGGGCCTCCTACTGCACCCTCCATCTCTATGGACCACCATGTCCACTATGTGTAATGATTTTGTTGGGGTCTGATTCTGATTGGTTACAGACTGAGGGCTACGTTTGACTTACCAGCAGAATGGATAGGACATTCTTAGAATGTAGCAGGTGCCTCCATTAAGACAGTAGGAATTGTAGATGTTTGGACAGAGCTGACCATGTACTAACAGAAAAGAAAAGAGTCAAAAGTAATGATTAACATGGCAAAATCTTTGGTCAAACATCCGTAGTGTGAGTGAAATGCTTACCTGTTACATTGCTGTTGGACTTGCTATTCTATTACAGCTCAAGTACGGTATGATTGAGCTGTCCTAAAGTTGTTTCTGTACATTTTGCATATTTGATTCAAATTCCAAGAAACTTTGCCAGTTCCTGGTTGTTTGTGCTGCTGAGTCCAGTTCTCTTAGCTGGCGGCAGAATGAGATGACAAAACAAGGACAGAGACACCAACATCAAGGAGTCTGGATTTGAACAGTATGAGCAACAGATGCTAGACAGCAGTGTCTATGTATACAATCATTGGTCAGACCTTAAGTGCTTTATTGTTGTCAGTTAAGGGGAGACAGTGATGTAATGGTAAAATCCCTAGACTAGTAATCCAAAGCCTTCAAGCTAATGTTCTGGAGGTCAAGGGTTCAAATTCTGCCACGGTAGCAATTTAGATTAGATTAGATTAGATTACTTACAGTGTGGAAACAGGCCCTTCGGCCCAACAAGTCCACACCGACCCGCCGAAGCGTATACCACCCAGACCCGTACTCCTACATTCACCCCTTCACCTAACACTATGGACAATTTAGCATGGTCAATTCACCTGACCTGCACATTTTTAGATTGTGGGAGGAAACCGGAGCACCCGGAGGAAACCCACGCAGACACGGGGAGAATGTGCAAACTCCACAGAGAGAGTCGCCTGAGGCGGGAATTGAACCCGGGTCTCTGGCGCTGTGAGGCAGCAGTGCTAACCACTGTGCCACCGTGCCGCCCACAAATCCAATTTAAACCCAGTTTTTTAAAGAAAAGTAATATCTAGGATATACAGCTAGTCAAATGGTGGCCATATAGCAACTATTTTTATTTTTGAAAGACCATCTGTTTCACTCATGCCTTTTAGCAAAGTAAATGTACCATCCTGACTTACTCTGGCCTGCATGTGACTCCAGACACACAGCAATGATGTTGATTCTGATCTATCTTTTGAAATGGTATTAGTGAGCCACTGAAGGGACGGGGAAACTAATGTTGCCAGTGACACCCACATCCCATGGAAGAATAACAGAGGAAAGTTCTGAAACCTACACAGTCCAAAACCACAGAGAGGATTTTCTCAAATGGCTCTGGTGATTAGGACTCCAAAAATGGGAAGATAAATTAGGCTTATTGTCCTTGGAGAAGAAAAGGTGAAGGAGACGTTTATTCGAACTGTTCAAAGGCTTTGATAATTGAGAGGGAGAAATTGTTTCCATTAGCAGGAGAGTCGATAACTGGAGTACAAAGATTTAAGATAAAACAGGCAAGAGAAGCAGCAAAGAAATGAGTAATGTTTACTGTCACACAATGGATTGTCAGACTCAAAAGTGACACTGATCTAAAGCAAGAGATATTAAGAAGGTTCACTATATGCTTGATCAAAGGGATAAGTTTTCTTAATAAAGGATTTGTATTTTTCACTGCACCTTTCATAACTCCAGGATGTTAAGTAAGATAATGAGAGTCCATATTCTGACACAACAATGATGTTTGTACTGCAGTGCTGTACTATAGTGAGTAAATAAAAAGAATTTGTTAGAATTCCTAAGTGTCAGACCATGGTCACTCTATTAAGGAACAGACCTTGAGACATCACACTGACACTGAAGACAGTGCAGTTCCCAAACCTCCAACCTCAAACTTCATGACTCACCCCCAAGACCTGACTGGGCAGGGGGTCAGCTGGACAGCTTGACACAACGTCAAAGCCATGTCGATGATACAAACATTAGTGGCAGCAGGTTAAATAATTTTACAGCCAAGTTAGTACTTTTGACGTGTAATTGTTCTCATAATGTGGGGGACAGTGAATAAGGAGAGGCAAAAAGACTCAGAGTTTACAGAGCTAAGGACACAAGTGACTAGGATGCAGAGAAGAAAGGGTACGAGAGGTTAGAGTTGGAGAAGCACAATGTTGGAACGTTGCAGGAGTGGTTAAAACTGAAATGGCTGAGGCCGTGGAAGGACCAGAAGGTGAAGACCTTGGATTTGGAGTTGTAGAAATTCAGAGACCAGGAGCGAATGAAGATTCTTGAACAAAACTTGAAAGGTTTCAGAAAAGATTTACAAGGATGTTGCCAGGTTTGGATGGTTTGAGCTATAGAGAGAGGCTGAACAGGCTGGGGCTGTTTTCCCTGGAGCATCAGAGACAAGGGGGTGACCTTATATATCAGTGGGAGACAATGGCCTAGTGCTATTATCGCTGGACTATTAACTCAGAGACCTAGATAATGTTTGAGGGGCCAGGGTTTGAATCCCACTGTACCAGATGGTGGAATTTGGATTCAACAAAATAAAAAAAATCTGGAATTAGTCCTTAGACTCTGGGGCAGTAGAGAAGGTTTACTAGACTGATGCCAGGTACAGGAGGTTTGTCTTATGAGGAGAGGTTAGGTAGATTAGGCCTGTACTTGTTAGACCATAGAAGAATCAAAGATATTGAAACCTACAAGATTCCTAGGAGACTTAAGGGGGAAGATGCGAAAAGGTTATTTCCCCTTCTGGGAGAGTCTAAGATGTCATCTCAGAATAAGGGATTGTACATTTAAGACACAAACAAGGAGGAATTTCTTGTCTCAGAAGGTTGCAGGGGTCAATTAGCTCAGTTGGCCAGACAGCTAGTTATTCATGCCAGTGCTATGGGTTCTGTTCCCACAGTAGCTGAGATTACCATGAAAGACTCTCCATCTGAACCTCTCCCCTTGCCTGGTTACCCGCAGGTTAGGCCACCACCAGTTGCCTCTTTTTAATGAGAGATCAGCCCTACAGATAACAGCGACTTTTCCTTTCAACCTGTGGAATTGTTTACCATAGACAGTGGGTCATTAAGTATATTCAAGGCTGATATGGATTTTTAATCAGAAAGGGAATCAAAGGTAATGGGGCAAAAGCAGGAAAGCGGAGTGAGGTTTAACAGACAAGCCAGGATCTCATTAAATGGTGGAGCAGACTCAATGGGCTGAATGGCCTACTTCTGCTTTTGCCAATGTAATCTCACTGGTGACAGAATGTTAGATTGCCAAAGAGGAGAGTTAGGAACCTCAAAACATACTGACTGGTTTAGAGTTTCTTACTGTAGGATGATATCGGATGTCAATGATCTGGAATGTCAAATGTTGACACTTACTATCCAGATTTGATATGGTTGTCAAAGCAACTGTGATAGAGTTCATGTTACTATTATACTATCAATGGCAACAAATTTCCAGAGAAGAGGCAATCTGAAGAATGCATTACCAGCAGATCCTGTGAGCGCCCTTTGTGAGCTGGGCAGGCTGGGGCAGGGATGGCATCAAATAGTGGGTATGTGGATTAACAGAGACATGTGAGCTGTTGAGGAGGAAGCTGCACAACCTCAGGGTTCACACACCGTCAGGTTCACTCGGGATGGCTGATGGCGGAAGCTAACGTAGGAGGGAGTAATCTGACCACTGCCATGGATGATCCATGAATGCTTGACACGAACAACGGGAGTGAAACGTGAGGAAGTTTCCGTAACCCAACACTGACATTCCTCACCACATGATCACTCAGAATTTGTGAAATCAGAAGTACGAAGGGGCCAAATATCTACTTTTCAGCTAAAGAAGAAATGCTTGCATTTATATTTCTCAACTTCCGACGCAATGCTGCAAATTGACACACATCACAAATGGAAAATAAGATTAATTACTAGTTAGTTGATGAAGGTGGTTAGGAGCAGGAATACGTCATTTGATCCTCTCAAGCCTGTCCCACCAGTTGGTAAAATCATCTGACTGTAGCCTCAAATCCGCATTCCTGCCCGCCCCCACTATCCTTTGACTTTCTCATTAGTCAAGTATCTATCTATCTTCATCTTGAAAATAGTCAGTGACACTGCCTGTCTGGGGAAGGGAGTTCCATGCATTCATGATTCTCTGAGAGAGAAACCGTCTCCTCATTGCCGTCTCAAGTGGAAGGAAGAGGAGGAATGTCTACTCAGGGACGTGGGAAAGCTAGGAGAAAGTGAGGACTGCAGTGAGATCAGAGTTGAGAGTGTGGTGCAGGATAAGTACAGCAGGTCAGGCAGCATCCGAGGAGCAGGAGAATCGACTTTTCAGGCAAGAGCCCATCACCAGGATTCATTCCTGATGAAAGGCTTTTGCCCAAAATGTCAACTCCCCTGCTCCTCGGATGCAGCCTGACCTGCTGTGGCTTTACCAACACCACACTCTCAATCCTGGGAAAGCTCCCTGTTCAACTTCAACAAGTGTCATAGTACTCATTACATCCACTCGTGTAATCCGACATGTCTCATTTGAAATGCACCTCTGGCAATACAGGGCTCCCACTAACACATCAGGCTAAATTATCTGCTCAAAGTCCAGCAATGGGTATCCATTAGGCTCTCTATTTTGCTAACAGGTCTAAGATGACACCATTTATAACATTACTTACAGTCTTCAGTTCTTAGGTGTTAATTTAACATAATACCAATCCCTCAGGGATGGCCATTTGATGGCTATTACAGACCACAATTACAGGAATCAAAAGAAGAAAGACATGCATTTATATAGCACCTTTCCCAACTGTGGACACCTCAAAGTGCTTTACAGCAAGCAAGGAACTTTTGAAATACTGTTACAAAGGGAGAAAATGTGGTGTCAAAATGCCCCAGTAAACTCACGACATGCAGTATGGAGATAAAGCCTTGACTAGTCAAATGGCCAAGTCCTGAACTGATCTTCAATGTTTCTATGATGAGAATATGATAACTATTGGAGTGTGAATGCCACTCCTTTGGGGTTAGTGTCTTATTCACATGACAACGGGTTTGAAATGTTTGAAATGGGATTATGATTGACATGGATTGGTTGGACCAAAGGGTCTGTTTCCGTGCTGCCTGACTCAATGAATTGGCAGCAGGGGATGAAGGTTTGGTGCAAAAGTGACAGGAAGCACAGACCTACTTATCCCCCAGTTCCACCGAGCATGCCTCAGGACAGAAGTTGGATTGAGTGGCTTGTGGTTTGCCCTATTGAGGGACTTAAATTGTGACATAATGGTAAATGTTACCAGACTGGCGAACTTAGATATCTATAATGATCGTCTGGAGATATCAGTTTGAATCCCACCACAGAATTAATCTGGAATATAATGAGAGTCTCAGAGATGATAACCATGAATTTTGTCACTGTCGTAATAACTCATCTGGTTCACTAATGGCCTTTAGAACATAGAACTGTACAGCACAGGAACGTGCTCCTCAGATCATGATATTGTGCCGAATATGGCACCAAATTAAACTAATCCCTTCAACCTGCCCTTGCTCGATATCCATCCATTCCTTGCATATTCATGTGCTTCACTAAAAGTCCCTTCAAGATCCCTATCAGAACTGCCTCTTCCACCACCCCTGGCAGTGTGTTCCAGATTCCTAGTACACTCTGTGCAAACAATTTTCCCCTCACATCTCCTTTGAACTTACCCCCTCTCACCTTAAATGTATGCCCTGTAGTATTGGACATTTCGACTCTGGGAAAAAGATTCTGACCATCAACCCATCAACAGCACATTACTTTATAGATTTCTACCAAGTCTCCCCTCAACCTACTGCTCCTGGGAAAAGTTTTTCTAGCCTCTCGTTATAGCTCAAGTCTTATAACTCTTTTAGGAAAGGAAATCTGCTGCCCTTACCCGGTCTGTCCGACATGTGACTCCAGACCACAGCAATGTGGTTGACTTTAAAGGTAGAAAGGCCTAACAAGCCACTTAGTTCAAGGGGCAGTTAGGGACAGGAAACAATTGCTGACCTTGCCAGTGGTGCTCACACGCCGTGAAACGATAATTTTTTAAAAAATGACACCAATATTTAAAAGCAAAATATCACAGATGCTGGAAATCTGAAACAAACTATGGAGAATGCTGGAGAAACTCAGCAATTCTGGCAGCATCCGTGGAGAGAGAAACAGGGTTAACATTTCGAGTTCAGTCTGATCCTTCTTTAGACCTCAGCACAACCACCAAATCAAGCAACAACATTTGCTGTTCAGGCTCAGGGTAAGCGGTTGGTGTCTTGGACAAGGTGTCACAGGAGATTATCCCCTGGCAATCCAATGATGGGTCAGCACATTCTGGGGAAGGAGTGAAAGGGAAATGTTTGAAAAAAAATGGATATTGAATATAAGTCAAAAGGCTAAAGTGGGAGCCCAATATGAAGTGGTTCAATGTCCCACAGATTTAATTATCAATATTTTCTGATTGACAGTATTATTACTTGACTTGAATCCAGACCTCTTGGCTGAAAGGTAGAGGCACTACTACTGCACCACACAAGCCCTACAGATTTAATTATGGTGCAAGGGTCTATGCTTTCTGTCTTCCTTGCCAGTTTTAACTTTACACAACTCCTAGAATTCCCATAGCATGGATGCAGACCATTCTACCTATCGAGTCCAGACCAACATTCCAAAGAGAATCACTCCCAGACCCATCCCTACCCCATCCCTGTGTTTCCTGTGGCTAATCCACTTAGCCCACACATCCACAGACACTATGGTCAACTTAGAATGGCCAATCCACCTAACCTGCACATCTTTGGACTGTGGGTGGAAACCCACACAGACACTGGGAGAATGTGTAAACCCCACAAAGACAGCTGCCCAAGGCTGGAATTGAACCCAGGTCCATGCTGCTGTGAGGCAATAGCGCTAACCACTGAGCCACAATGCCATCCTCTCCTGTGTTATGACAAATCTATAAACAACACCCTCTCATAACATGGCCAAGGTTCTCAATCCCAACAAAGTTTAGAATGTTTTTGTTCTCCTTTGGAGTAATGCACATCATATCCCATTAATCCTGATTCCATTCCCTACCTGGCGTTGCCATGTCCCAGTGCTCCTTGTGACCCACGTTAATTTTCCTGCAAAATGAGAAAGATCAGTTCAGACAGCCGGCATGGTCTCAGTTGGCATTTTATCAAATTGCAACAGTAAAGTTAGTCACAGTTAGGGCGGCACGGTGGCACAGTGGTTAGCACTGCTGCCTCACAGCGCCAGAGACCTAGGTTCAATTCCTGACTCAGGTGACTGACTGTGTGGAGTTTGCACATTCTCCCTGTGTCTACGTGGGTTTCCTCTGGGTGCTCCGGTTTCCTCCCACAGTCCAAAGATGTGCAGGTCAGGTGAATTGGTCATGCTAAATTGCCCATAGTGTTAGGTAAAGGGGTAAATGTTGGGGAATGGGCGGGTTGCGCTTCGGCGGGTCGGTGTGGACTTGTTGGGCCGAAGGGCCTGTTTCCACACTGTAAGTAATCTAATCTAATCTAATTTTTACAGCAGGGAAGAAACAGTAAATGCTCAGTGTGACACTGGGATGACATAAAATGAATCTACCAAGGACATGCAACAACAACTTGCATTCATATTACATCCTTACCATCCCCAAGGCACTTCTTTAAGGGTCGGACAAAGTTTGACACTGAACTACATTGGGAAGTTTTAGAACGGGTTACCAGATCTTGGTTTTGAAGTAAGTTAAAGAAGATGTGGTGAAGATTTAGGGAGGGAATTGCAGAGCTCAGAATCTCTACACAACTAATGGAATGGATGCCACTGATGGAGGTGTTAAATCGGAGGATGCTCAAGAGGCTGGATTTGAGGAGTGCAATAACCTTGGAGGATTGGAAGAGATTGTGGAGATAGAGAGGTGAGTTCTAGGGAGGAGCACATCTCTGTTAGATTGGGCTGATTAGCCAGTGTGTGGGTCAGAATAGCATCAACTCTGCTGGTTCAATTCCTGTTCCAACTGAGCTAGACTTACCATCTGACTCTGAGTATTGAAAACAGCAGCAAGTTGCCACTGAGGAGCTACTGCCATGACAGCAGCTCAGGGTGAAGCTTCAAGAGTTCCGGTAAAAAGCCAAGGACCTGCCTCAAGTGAAGTTCATCAAGAGTCAGACCAATTAGGACCAGGAACACCAGTTCTTTTATTCTCCTGCCTTCTTACCATCTAAGACAAAGGAAGTTTTGCATTTCTATAGCACTTTTCACAGCCACAGGATGTCCCAATCGTCTTTGTGGTTAACAAATTACTTTGTGGAATGTTGTCACATCGAAGAAATGGCAGTCAACTCGCATGCATCAAAGATGCCACAAAGAGCAATGTGATCATCTGCTTTTATTATACTGGGTGAGGGTTAAGTATCAGCCTGGACACAAAAATGAACAACCTTCTCTAATCTTCTTTGCAAGGTTGAGAGGGAAAATTCCATCTGAAAGGTTGGCAACAGTGCTACACTTGCTTAGCATTGCAGTGAGTTCTCAGTCGAGATTTTTATGCTCAAGTCTCAGAAACAGGATTTGTAAAGATGATCTCCTGACTCAGAAAGCTGTGAGTTACAGCTGTCAACTAACTTTGAACAAATTGAGAGTTAAACAGAGATTCTGGTTTACAGTCATAGAGTCATAAAGCTGTATAGCACGGAAACAGAGCCTTCAATTCAACTTGTCCATGCTGACCGGATATCCTAAATGAATCTAGTCCCATTTGCCAACATTTGGCCCATATCCCTCTAAACCCTTCCTATTCATATGCCCATCCAGATGCCTTTTAAATGTTGTAATTATAACAGCCTCCACTGCTTCCTTTTCAGCTCATTCCACATACACACCACTGTCTGTGTGAAAATGTTGCCCCTTAGGTCACTTTTAAGTCTTTCCCCTCTCACCTTAAACCTATGCCCTCCAGTTTTGGACTCCCCTACCTTGCGGAGAAGACCTTAACTGTTCACCCTATCCATGACCCTCATGATTTTATAAACCTCTATAAGGTCACCCCTCAGCCTCTGACATTCCAGGGGAAATAGCCACAACCTATTAAGCCTCTCCTTAATAGTTCAAGCCCTCCAACTCTGGCAACATGCTTGTAAATCTTTTCTGAATCATTTTATCTTTCTCAGTGTTGGTGCCTCTGACTCAGAAGATTGTGGGGTCTACGGTCCCACTCCTGGACTTTAGCATGAAAATCTTGCTTTCTATTTCCAACACAGCACTGAGGAAATGCTGCATTGTCACAGATGCTACCTTTTGTATCAAATGTTAAACCAAGGCTCCACATTCCCCTGAGTAGGGAAACAAAAGTTCCTTTCATGCTATTTCAAAGATGAACAGGGGAGATCAGTATTTCCATCAGTAAATATTACAGAACCAAATTATTTTCTCATCATAGCACTAGCTAGTCATATATTGGCATGTCTCAATGAAAGCATCATTGATATCAAGGTGATTTCTGTTGCCTTTTTGAGGGAGCTTGCTGTGCGCAAATTGGATGCCACATTGCATTCAAGATTGGCTGCAAAAGGAATTTTATAAACACAAGATATTTTGGATGTGTTCTGACTGTCAGTAAGAGGGTACACAGTTCACAAGCATCATTTGTGACACTGAAATGAGACTGCACATTTCACAGCAAAAGAAACCAACACACAGCCATCTTTACATAAGTTGAACCCTCACAAAACCACCCAAACCCAAAATGAAATCCTCTGTACTTACTTCTAATGCAGCCCGCAGTTGGTTATTGCTCCTCTACATATACTTTGACATCCGCCCAATTTGTATTCAGCTCTTCACTACTGGTGGGGAGTGTGCTGGGTGTGAAATCTATTCCAATTCCCCTGAGGCAAATATAATGAAAGAATCTGTTGGTTTTGGAACAGTGTTAAAAATCACACAACTCCAGGTTATAGTGACTGTGTAGTAAAAAGGTTCCTTTCCTGCATTCCCAGGATGTGAGTGTCACTGACTTGGCTAGCACGTGTTAGCCGTCCCCAATTGCCCGTGAGTAGGGGGTGAAGAACCCAAAATAACAAGTACATCAGCTCTTCAGTGTGTCGCAACTTAACACTGAGCTCTGTAAAGAACACTTGAACATGGTTTGACTGACGTTTGCGAGCTCAAAGTCACATGCTTATTCTGGGTGGACCAAGTCTTCGTTGACTTCCACTTGCTTGTTCCTGCATTCTCCGGCTTGGCTGATGGCCAAGTTAGATCATATCTCTCAAATCTCTTTCCTTATATGTGATCTCTATTTTGATGAATAAGCAGGGAGGCTGGAGCCAAATTTGCGAAATTTTAACACAAAGGGATATGCAATGTCAGAATGTGAGCAGAAATTTCCCATCGAAGACTTTTCACCCGAGGCAGTAGAAACCACCTTTTACAACATAGTCCTATCATTACGACACGCTATAACTAGTCAGTACATGTAACAGCACCCTATGTTCAACAGGTTTGTATAAAAACTGCAGATGCACAAAATGAATTAACTCTTCCTAAGTTAGAATGTAAGATTTATAAGTACCAGGTCAAGGCTGTTCGTCACAAAATACACAGTCCTTCCCCTACTTTTCCAATTGAATTGCCACTTTTTCTCCCAATCATTTCTACTGTCTTCAGAAATGTTTCTAACATCCCATTATTCCTCCTTACTTAAATAATTTTCCCTGCTGAGTTATTCCACAATTATGGATGCAACAAATGAAAAATGCTGTAAGTTAATCTCTACTTGTGTTATTCCATTTACATGACATAAAACATTCCATCCTGCACATAATAATACACACATTATTCTCCCACCTTGCACAATACACCCCTCCCACTTTACACACAATACCTCACATCCCACACACAATAACCCACACCCAATGCCTCACGTAATAGTAATGTCACTGCAGTAATAATTCAGTCAGTACGCAGAGGCCATGGGTTCAAATCCCATCAGCAGCTGCTGGAATTCAAATTCAATTAGCAAAGCAAATTAAAAAGTTTTGGAATCAAATATGAATTGCAGTCATGGTGACCATTACAACTATTGCCAATTGTTGTATAAACCCATGTATTTCACTTTTGGGAGGGAGATCTGCCACCTCCACCTGGTCTGGCCGACAAGTGACTCCAGACTCACAGTAAATGAGGTTGACACATAGCTGCCCTCTGAAATGGCTGAGTGAGTCACTTCGTCCGAGAGTAGTCAGGGATGGAGAACAAATGCTGGCCAGACCAATGATACCGACATCCCATAAAAGAATGAAAAAAAATACAATCACAATATTCAACTCCATATGCCTTTTCGTCACAGTTTGCTCAATGCATTTGGTTTATTTTGCTTGTTTACTTTGTGATACCTTGCCATTTGCAGGTGGACTGCAGTGTTTGGACTGCAGTGTTTTGTACAACAATTGCAAAACTAATTGATGGAATGCCTTGAATTCATGAAAAGTACGTTGTCAATACAAGTCTTCAGTTTTCTGATATGGCTCACTTTGGTCACCCTGGCCAAATGGATCCTTACCTGGCTCACTCACAGCTTTTCTTCCTACTTGTAAAGGTATCATATAGATGCAAATTGTTGTTGTATTTAGCATATTTAATGCAGGGCCTCCAGCTGCTCTGTATTTTGACAAACCATTAAAGGGCATTTTGATTCTGATTCAGGTGAGTTAGATTCAATAGTTTTGTTGTTGAATCTGTTTTTGCATTGTCTGTTCAAAACTAGACTCAACGAACAAACAAGAGCAGCGAGGTCCCCAGACAGGATAGAAAAGAGCAATGTTGGCATCAATGTTGACCAGGGATTGGATGGGTCATTGTAGTTCATGATCACATAGTCTGTGTAGTGCGGTGGTAGGAGTTGGCCTCTGTCGATGTACCGAGTCTCATTGTGTTAGACATTGATCCTGAGTGTAGACATGAAGGACCTTCCACTAGCAAGCCCTTGTGTTTTCCCCACCCAGCATTATTAGTGGAACAGCCAATCTTAGGTAGTGGTACATTGTTGTAAGTTGCAATGTTATTGTTTTCCTGGACATCCAGTTACTGTGTTGGGAAACTGCACTACTGAGCTCCTCTGATATAAAAGTCCCATTGAGTTTTGTTTGAAGTTAAGCAGAAATAACAAGGAAAAGGAAGGAAATAGATTTGAATTTACATAGTGTCCTTAAGTGCTACACAGCCAATTGGTTCTTTTTGAATTCTAGTAATACAGGAAACAAAGCACAGGAATCTAATGTTGGACATTATGTTCTGACTTTTGCATATGCCTTGCATGCTTCTGATAATGGATAATATGTTTGCATTATTTGAATCTACAGTTACATGGAACAATCTCCATACACAAATTAATGAACTCCATCCAAAGATATTCAGATTAGGGTGGATTGGCCATGCTAAAGTGCCCATAGTGTCCAAGGGTGTGTAAGTTGGGTGGATTAGCCATGGGAAAAGCATGGTTACAGGGATAGGGTGGAGGGTAGGTCTGTGTGGGATGCTCATCGGAGGGTCACTGTGGACCTGATGGGCTGAATGGCCTGCTTCCACACTGTAGGGACTCTATGATTCTATGATCCAGCACTTGTACTCATCTTTGTAAAGGGGCAGCCTTTTCCTTGATGCGCTCATTGGGGAAAGGCACTAATGGGTTTTCTACTTCTGCCTGACACATACCACCCTCCATCACTGGTCAATACACACATTGGGATTCCTACGATTCTACTCACTCAACCTTAGGAACAGAGTTTGAGGCATTTTCTCATTGGAAAGCTTGCTATCCAAATAGGGTATATGAAAGCCATCTTGCAGGATAGTTATCAATCAGATCTTTGCTCCCTGAGTATCGGGCATACTTATCTAAAGTATCCCCAGTTGCTGTTGGATTACACTCATATCTCAAACACTTGACCAACAGGTGAAGTTTTCCATTTCACAACATGAGTGGTATTTTCCGCTAATGAGATGCTATCATCAAGCTACAAGGATGTTCTGACCACTACACTAATGAGGCATGTGGTATGTGAATTTCAGTGTCAGTGTGATGCCAGATTCATGGGCCGCCACAGGTCCCAATGACTAACATTGTATCAGACTGCGTGCCTCTTTCACTGTTCGCAATGTGTAGTGCACTGACCATACCTGGACAACTTACACTCAGGACCTGTCCTCTGTAGGAAAAACAGAGACTGGACTGAAACAAAGAAAATAGGAGCAGAAGTTGGCCATTTGACCCCTTAAGCCTGTACCACCATTCAACACAATCATGGCTCATCCTGTATGGTCAAAGTCAAATTCCTTCTCTTTCACCATTTATCTTGACACCTTCAGTGGCTTGATATTTATAGTCCTTAACTATATGCCCAGGCCTTGCATCATTTTTGAAGTAAATAAAAGCCTGGGGGAACAACAGCTCCCTGGTGCATTCCCCACAGGAACAACTTAACCAATGAGACCAATGTGCCAAAGATTCAGCTCCTTTTTCTCATGCAGTGCAAATGTGCTCCCTACGAAATTGGCATTCTTGCATCTGTCCTGATGAGTGCAAGATGAAAAGCTTTGACTGCATGTCTCTTTTTCTCAGTAATATGGTATAGAAGCAGGCCAATTGGTCCATCAAGTTTATGCCAGCCCATTATGATGTATATCATTCCCTTTTAATCCTTTACCCAACATATGTATATATATGTAAGATTTATACAGACATCCAGCTTCCTCTTAAAGAATATCTACACTATTCACTTCAATGACTCCATGTGAGTTCCATACTCTAGACACTCTCTTTAATGGAATCCTGAATCGTAACATCCTCAATGTGACCCACAATGAGATCAGCTCATTCTGCACTAATTAGTTCCCAAGTCTGGGTCCGTACAGTTCAGCATTAGAAAAGTTATTGTATTCACACGCTGAGCTATGGAGGGGGCCTGAATCTTTTTAACCTGTGTACCCCTCTCGAAATTCCAAATGGATTGTCTATCCTAATGCAGGATTGTAATAAGCTGAGCTCATTATCTCACCATTTGGCACTCTCACCTTGACTTGGATAAACTGCTGTTCAGAATCTGGCAACAATTATCTGTTAACACAAGCTTTGCAGATATTGATATGCTTCAGGGAAATATGGAGCAGGATAGAGGCATAAAGGACTTTGATCATAGCTTGCACTGAGTTCTCTGATAAGAGTGTGCACTTACAGAGCACAATTGCTGATGAATCCTGTTGCATTCCTCTCTACCTGTCCTCCCACAAACCCCCCCAAAATAAGGAGAAATTGTTTCCACTGACAAGAGAGGAAGGCACCAGAAGACACCGATGTATGATATTTGGTAGAAGTACCAGAGGCGGAGATGATGAGAATTGTTTGAATGCAGACGAATCATTATGATCTCGAATAAGATGCTTAAAAGGACAGTGGAAGCCGATTAATCATCACCTTCAAAAAGGAAAAGGATAGTCACTTGAAAATAATCATGGTCCAAAGTATTGGAAGAGAGAAATTAGGCTCAATGAGCCTTCCTTGCTGTAAGACATTATGAGGTTAATGTTCAGGTTCCCAGAACATATGTGTAACCAAATGTGAATGTTAAAGAATCTTTCCATTCTAAAGTCTGTGGAATGGATCTCGAACAAATAGTTCTTCTAACTAATAACTTAACCGGGGGTGCGCAGAGGAGAAGTTGAGGCATTGGAGGGAGTGGACAAGTCACTAAATAACCCATCTATCCAATTCATCTCTCACAGTATATACCAGAGGCTGGAGATTACATATTGGCCTGACCAATCTATCTGGAATGGAAGCAAGTCATCCTCAGTCCTAAGGAGCTCCTAGGCAGAGTCCCTCAGGAATTCTCATTTAAAATTTGTTCTGGACCATATTAAGCAAAATTTCTTGTCAGCTCCCAAACAGAAATGTTTGGCAGAAATGCCTGAAGGGATGCAGATGGCATCACACTGGTATGAATGTGAATCATGGGGCACATCTCTCTTCACTTATGAGATGGGCAACTTAACGTCAATTTGTAACTTAGTACTGCTCATTGACAGCATAGAGTCTTAGAGATGTACAGCATAAAAACACACCCTTCGGTCCAACTCGTCCATGCCGACCAGATATCCTAAATAAATCTCGTCCCATTTGCCAGCATATGAGCCATATCCCTCTAAACCCTTCTATTCATATTACCCATCCGGATACTTGTTAAATGCTGTAATTGTACCAGCCTCCACCACTTCTTCTGGCAGCTCATTCCATGCATGCACCACCCTCTGTGTGAAAAAGTTGTCCATTCGGTCCCTTTTAAGTCTCTCCCCTCTCACCTTAAACCTATGCCCTCCAGTTTTGGACTCCCCTACCCTGGAGAAAAGACATTGACTTTTCACCCTACCCATGCCCCTCATGATTGTTTAAACTTCTATAAGATCATCCCTCAGCCTTCAGGAAAAAGAGCCCCAGCCTATTCAGCCTCTCCCTGTAACACAAACCCTCCAATGCTAGGACAGTTCCAAGCAAGGACACTGCCATCAAACACAGTTTGTAGTCTGGGGATTCAATCCAAAGTTGTTACCCGTGAACTAAAACCTCTTCCTTATGTGTATCACGAATGGAACAATGTGCCAACTGGCTAACGTATATCCAATTGGTGTAGTGCAGAAGTGCTACCTCCATTGTGTTCTGTGAAAGCTAGCAAATACCATCAGGGCAGACGGTCTCTTACAGGCTCTATTTAAGAAAATGGGGGCTTTGTTAGTTTGGCCAGCTGCTTTATGAATCAGAGTGATGCAAACGGTGAGGGTTCAATTCCAACACTGACTGAGATTACGCTGAAGGAATTTCCTCCTCTACCTCTCCCTTTACCTGAGGCATGATGACCCTCAGGTTAAACTACCAGCAGTTGTCACTCTCTAATGTGAGAGCAGTAATATGGTCTGGTAGGACTATGGTAGGAGTTTTTTTACTTACATTTAACAATCAGATTTATTTATATGTAAGATGATAATATTGAAACAGAAATGCACCATTATTTTCTGATTCAAAGAAAAGCAAAACTTGCATTTATATAGCACCCAACACATCAATACGAAACATTTGACAGCCAACAAAACATATTCACTGTGTATTCAGTGTTGCAGCTAATTTGTGCACAGTAGATGCTATACAAGCAGCAGAGTGAATACATAATTTAGTATTGCTGACTGAGAAGTAAATACTGCTCAAGACACTGGGGAGTTCCCTCTAAAATGTCAACTGAATAACGCCATGGGATCTTGTCTGCCCATCTGAGAGAGCAGTGGTGCTACCTCTGAGCCAGGGAGTCCCAGGTTCAAGTCTCACCTGCTTCAGTGGTTTGTAATAGAATCTCTGAACTGGTTGATTAAAAATTAATCTAAACTCCTCTCTGAAAGTCGGCAGCTGTGATATTGTAACACTCCCTGAGTGCTGCACAAAGATTTTTGATCTCATGTCGCTGGAATGGGACTCAAGATTGTCCTCTTACTCAAAGGGGCAAGACTGCTACCCTTTGACCTACAGCTCATCTTGACTTCACAAATACTCAAACAGCAATTCAATACAATCAATTCAGAGGAATTTAAAATATACTTTTTGGGAATGCATTCTTTGCATGCTGTTAGAAGCAGGTTAATCTTTTGTGCACTCCCAGATATCATGTTTACAAAAATGACATGGTTCTTATATTATCCACAGAGACAAGGTCCTAAAACTGAACTTGAACATTGGGTTAAGCATGATGAGCCATGGAATTTTTTTATTTGCCAATAGACAACATTTATCTCATTGATGTTAATCTCCAAATGTTAATGATGCATTTCCTGGCCAGACATCCTAAATAAGTTAATCACTAAACAAAATTAGATACTTCCCCCAGTCTGAAAACTCTACGCTTTCATCAACTCGAAGTGGTTCAGTCCATTAACAGACCTAACCCAATTAGCCTTTGATCACAGGCACTGACACTTAAAAACTGAGTAAATTCTCACTGGGACTGTGATAATTCTGAACAGCTTTATGTATTGGCTACTTGCCTTCTCACTCAATGATAAAAGAACTTCCTTCCCTCATTTGTCTGAAGCCAATCTTCAATTTACCATGTGTCAAGATCTGAGTGTGAGTGAGGGGGAATTGATGAGCAATGCAAACTTAGCTTCTGGTACATGAGAACAATGAAAACAGATCAATCAGCCCAGTTAGGCTGTGCTACATTTATACTACATTCAGACCCCTGCCCAACTTTTCTCATCTAAAGTTGTGGGAGCTGACTCCACCCTTTCATGCTGCTTCGATTGTTCCAACTTAAAATAAGCAACAAAAACCCTTACAACTTGACTTTATTGTCTTGGAACAGACTGTTCGGCATTTCTGTTTCAACCTCTCTTCATAAAGAAATCCAGGAGAAAATCTTAAAACCATAGTATCATCACAACCTGGAGGTAGTCAGTGGTTGGGTTCATCACAGCTACTGAGGCAAGAAGTCAAAAAGTGTGGCACTGGAAAAGCACAACCAGTCAGGCAGCATTCGAGGAGCAGGAGATTCGATGTTTCGTGCATAAGTTGTCCTGACGAAGAGGTTTTGCTTGAAACCTTGACTCTCCTGCTTCTCGGATGCTGCCTGACCGGCTGTGCTTTTCAAGCACCACACCTTTTGACTCAGATCTCCAGAATCTGCAGTCCTCACTTTATCCTGCTGAGGCAAGAAAATGGGGAGGAGCAGAATGGAAGGTTAGAGAGACTGACACCAGGGTCTAGGGGTGAGAAGAGTTGCAAGGGGGAGCTAACACTTTGAAACATTTCAACATAGGAATAGTGTATTGTATGAGCATTATTATTGTAATTAATACTGTAAATTAGATAATTTAATGCTGTGCACTTAGAGTCATACAGTCATAGAGTCATCCAGCACGGAAACAGACTCTTTGGTCCAACCAGTCCATGCCAAACCTTGTCCCACCTGCCTGCTCCTGGTCTATATCCATCCAAAACTTTCCTATTCATGCATTTATCCAACTGTCTTTTAAATGTTGTAACTGTACCTGCATCCACCAGTTCATTCTGTACAAGAACTAAAAAGAATTTGCCCCTCATGTGTTTTTAAATCTTTCTCCTCTTACCTTAAAAATGTGCCCCCTCGTCTTGAGACCTCCCACCCTAGGAAAACGACAACTACCATCAACTCTACCTATAGCTCTCAGAATTTTATAAACTGCTATAAAGTCACCCTCCCGTCAATCTCCTATGCCCCAGTGAAAGAAGTGTCAGCTCCTGTGAATTAGTCGAACTGCAGTAGCAGTGTTAAAGTAAAACATGTGTTTGTGCTCTAGTGACCTCATTGGTCAATGAAGGGCATGTTAAGGGGAAACATTTTGGATAAAAAAGTTGTATCAATTGCTATTTTTGCCAATATTTCCCATGTCAATTAAAATATCGTAGTGTTTTGAAATACATGCTTTCCTTTTATGCTGTGGCTTTAGATATCCTGGAGTGATGATGATTATTCAGGATATTCTACAATTCTTTTAGTGTTGCTTCGGACAGACTCCAAATATCCCTCGAGTCAACTTTGAGATCTCCTTACAAGTTTGTTTCTCAATTTCCCTCTGACTATTAGGGGGTCTATAATACAATCCCAATAAGATGATCATCCCTTTCTTATTTCTCAGTTCCACCCAAATAACTTCCCTGGATGTATTTCCAGAAATATCCTCCCTCAGTATAGCTGTAATGCTATCCCTTATCAAAAATGCCACTCCCCCTCCTCTCTTGCCTCTCTTTCTATCCTTTGTATCCTGGAACGTTTAGCTGCCAGTCCTGTCCATCCCTCAGCCATGTTTCTGTAATTGCTATGATATCCCTGTCCCATGTTCCTAACCATGCCCTGAGTTCATCTGCCTTCCCTGTTAGGCCCCTTGCAATGAAATAAATGCAGTTTAATTTATTAGTTGTACCTTGTCCCTGCCTGCCCTGACTATTTGACTCACTTCTGTTCTCAGCTGTACCCGTCTCAGATTGATCTCTTTCCTCACTATCTCCCTGGGTCCCACCTCCCCAAGTTACTAGTTTAAATCCTCCCGAGCAGCTCTAGCAAATCTCCCTGCCAGTATATTAGTCCCCTTCCAATTTAGGTGCAAACCATCCTTCTTATACAGGTCACTTCTACCCCAAATAGATTCCAATGGTCCAAAAATGTGAATCCTTCTCCCATACACCAGCTCCTCAGCCATGCATTCATCTGCTCTATCCTCCTATGCCTGCCCTCACTAGCTCGAAGCACTGTGAATAATCCAGATATCACTACTCTCAAGGGCCACCTTTTTAAACTCCTGCCTAACTCTCTGTAATCTCTCTTCAGAATCTCAACCTTTTCCCTTCCTATGTCGTTGGTTCCAATGTGGACAATGACCTTTTGCTGGCCCCTCTCCCCCTTGAGAACATTCTGCACCCTCTCTGAGACATCCTTGATCCTAGCACCAGGGAAACAACACCCATTCTGATTTTTCTCTGCTGGCCACAGAAACGTCTGTCTGTACCTCGAACGAGAGAGTCCCCTATCACAATTGATTTATTGGAACCGGACGTATCCCTCATTGCATTAGAGCCAGTCTCAATACCAGAAACTTGGTTGTTCGTGCTATGTTCCCCTGAGAATCCATCATCCTCTACATTTTCCAAAACAGCGTACTTGTTTGAAATGGGTATAGCCACAGAAGGCTCCTGCACTAGCTGCCTACCTCTCTTACTTTTCCTGGAGTTAACCCATCTATGTGACTGTATCTGAGACTTTCCCCCCTTCCTATAACTGCCATCCATCACATACTGCTGCTGTTGCAACTTCTTCATTGCTTCCAACGGATCCATTCGATCTGATAAGATTCACAACCAACAGCAATTATTGCAGATATAATCCGCAGTAACCCTTAAACTCTCATTAAACTCCCACATCTGACAAGAAGCGCATATCACTCTACTAAAGGCCAATTTTGCTCCTTCACAATCTACATACCCAGAAAATAACACTGTCTTATTCTACAAAACACTGCCCCAGGTTAAATTAATAGTTATGGCTTATATTGTAAGTTTAATCAAGAGACATATATCAAAACAAAATCAAGAAAGAACCCACTCTACTCACTACTGCAGACTTTCTGTAGGCCCCACTTATAAACAATACACTTATCTGATTCTGTGCTGTGAACTTCACCCAAACAGTTCCTCCAAGATCAGTTGTGAATTTCACTGTTTGTTAATTTTCCCAGACACACTCCGATGTCCAGAGATACATGAATTCAGGTGGCTGAGGTGTGAGTGGTGGAGCACTTTGGGGCCAGCGACCATAATTCTATTAGATTTAAAATAGTGATGGAAAAGGATAGACCAGATCTAAAAATTGAAGTTCTAAGTTGGAGAAAGTCCAGTTTTGATGGTATTAGGCAAGAACTTTCAAAAGCTGATTGCGGACACATGTTTGCAGGTAAAGGGATGGCTGGAAAATGGGAAGCCTTCAGAAATGACATAACGAGAATCCAGAGAAAGTATATACTTGTTAACGTGAAAGAAAAGGCTGGTAGACATAGGGAATGCTGGATGACTAAATAAATTGAGGGTTTGGTTAAGGAAAAGAAGGAAGCATATGTAAGGTATAGACAGGATAGATTGAGTGAATCTTGAGAAGAGTATAAAGCCAGTAGGAGTATACTTAAGAGGGAAGTCAGGAGGGCAAAAAGGGGTCATGAAATAGTTTTGGCAAATAGAGTTAAGGAGAATCCAAAGGGTTTTTACAAATATATTAAGGACAAGGGATAACTAGGGAGAGAATAGGGCCCCTCAAAGATCAGCAAGGTGGCCTTTGTGTGGAGCCACAGAAAATGGGGGAGATACTAAAAGAGGATTTTGCATCAGTATTTACTGTGGAAAAAGATATGGAAAATATAGAAAATAACGAAATAGATGGTGACACCTTGCAAAATGTCCATATTACAGAGGTGGAAATGCTGGATGTCTTGAAATGCATAAAAATGGATAAATCCCCAGGACCTGATCAGGTGTACCCGAGAACTCTGTGGGAAGCTAGAGAAGTGATTGCTGGGCCTCTTGCTGAGATATTTGTATCATCGATAGTCACAGGTGAGGTGCCGGAAGACTGGAGGTTGGCAACGTGATGCCACTGTTTAGGAAGGGTGGTAAAGACAAGCCAGGGAACTATAGATCAGTGAGCCTGACCTCGGTGGTGGGCAAGTTGTTGCAGGGAATACTGAGGGACAGGATGTACATGTATTTGGAAAGGCAAGGACTGATTCGGGATAGTCAACATGGCTTTGTGCATGGGAAATCATGTCACACAAACTTGTTTGAGTTTTTTAAGAAGTAACAAAGAAGATTGATGAGGGCAGAGCAGTAGATGTGATCTATATGGACTTCAGTAAGGCGTGCGACAAGGTTCCCCATGGGAGACTGATTAGCAAGGTTAGATCTCACGGAATAAAGGTAGAACTAGACACTTGGATGCAGAACTGGCTGAAAGGTAGAAGACAGAGGGTGGTGGTAGAGGGTTGTTTTTCAGACTGGAGGCCTGTGACCAGTGGAGTGCCACAAGGATCGGTGCTGGGTCCACTACTTTTTGTCATTTACATAAATGATTTGGATGTGAGCATAAGAGGTAGAGTTAGTAAGTTTGTAGATTACACCAAAATTGGAGGTGTAGTGGACAGCGAAGAGGGTTACCTCAGATTACAACAGGATCTGGACCAGATGGGCCAATGGGTTGAGAAATGGCAGATGGAGTTTAATTCAGATAAATGCGAGGTGCTGCATTTTGGAAAAGCAAATCTTAGCAGGACTTATACCCTTAATGTAAGGTCCTAGGGAGTGTTGCTGAACAAAGAGACCTTGGAGTGCAGGTTCATAGCTCCTTGAAAGTGAAGTTGCAGGTAGATAGGATAGTGAAGAAGGCGTTTGATATGCTTTCTTTTATTGTCAGAGTATTGAGTACAGGAGTTGGGAGGTCATGTTGCGGCTGTACAGGACATTGGTTAGGCCACTGTTAGAATATTGTGTGCAATTCTGGTCTCCTTTCTATCAGAAAGATGTTGTGAAACCTGAAAGGGTTCAGCAAAGATTTACAAGAATGTTGCCAGGGTTGGAAAATTTGAGCTATGGGGAGAGGCTGAACAGGCTGAGGCTGTTTTCCCTGGAGCGTCGGAGGCTGAGGGGTGACCTTATAGAGGTTTACAAAATTATGAGGGGCATGGATAGGTTAAATTGACAAAATCTTTTCCCTGGGGTCAGGGAGTCCAGAACTAGAGGGCATAGGTTTAGGGTGAGAGGGGAAAGATATAAATGGGACCTAAGGGGCAACTTTTTCACACAGAGGGTGGCACATGTATGGAATGAGCTGCCAGAAAAAGTGGTGGAGGCTGGTACAATTGCAAAATTTAAGATGTGTATATGAATAGGAGGGGTTTGGAGGGATATGGGCCGGGTGCTGGCAGGTGGGAATAGATTGGGCTGGAATATCTGGTTGGCATGGATGGGTTGGACCAAAGGGTCTGTTTCCATGCTGTACATCTCTATGACTCTATAAATGAAAAAGGTAATGTTATTATGTGACTGCATCACCTAGTAGTTAATGAGAAAGATAAAGGAGCTCCCTAAAACCAGAATAGCTCTTGAAAATTCAAAAGATTCTTGAGAAGATCTCAAGAAGGATCCTCAAACATAATACTGACCATCGTTCCCTTCCTCCATAATTAGTTTTGTTTTAAAGGCTTTTATTTATGCTCTTCTACACAAGGAAGAGCAGATTCTCTATTTGTCTTAGACATTTTCAGGTCATCCATCAGTGGTTTTTCTTTGAAGAGAAGAAAGAGAGAGAGAGACAGCCTGTTCATTCTTACCTCGTGTTTAACACTGTTAAAAGGTTGTTCACTTGGCAAGAGCTGTATTCTTTCTTCCTTCCAAGATAACTATTTTAAAAGTGTGGAGACATACTTTATTTATTGTGTAAATTATGCTCTTTGCACCAGAGACTTCTGGAACTAATTTAAGATTTATCCCCTGACATTTCCTTCTAAAGAATTATCGCCTCCATAAAACAGTGCCACCACATGAAGTACTCGATTTAATAACTTACATACAATAACTGGAAGTTCCCCTTTCTCTACACGCTATCTTTATAGTGAGACATTATATTGCATGTGGTGTGACTTGATTGCATGATATGGCTCAACACAATATTAAACAATAGCGTTGTAAATGAAAAAGTATATTTTTTAAAAATCAATGTTTACTTGCTGAAGATTTTGGATGTGCATAGAAGCTTGAAGGAACACTATTTTAAATCTATACAAAATTTTCATTTACTGGGAATGTGATATAGAGATGGAAAGCTTGGTGAACCCATTGGGTCATCTTTATCTGATTTTCCAGTTTCCTCCTCTTATTCGCTAGGTTTTAGGAACATGAACTGATAGCTGTACAGCATCCTTGTCCCCATCCTCACAGTGACGGTTCTGAAATGCTTTTGCTCGGTGCATGCAGTTTCCTGGCAATAGCACTGGACAGTGCTCCATATTAGGAACCCAAATGTTCATCCCTTGATCAACGTTCAAAGAAAATTACAGACTGTTTAGTAATTGCCAGAGACTTTGTTGTGTATCAATTGGTTTTCTACAACATAATATTGATGTGTCCTCAAATGTACTTCATTGTAAATAAGAAATAAGATATGTATGTATTTACAAAGATGTCTCAATGTCTTAAGACAGCCAATACAATGTTTTTGACGTGTGGTCACTATTATGTAAGTAGTACTGTGGGAAGGTAATGGTATAGGGGTCATGACACGAGGTTATCAGTGTAAAAGACAGGCTAATGCTCCAACAGTATGGGCTCAATTCTCACTGTCATAGCTGGTGGAACTTGAACTCAATGAAGAATTCTGGAATTTAAAAAGCTAATGAGCGTTCAAAAAAGTAAAGTCATCTTTAATTGTCTTAATAAGACTGACAGCAATAGGATACGCAGGCCATCAAGTTAAAATTGGAGGTGTAGTAAACAGCGAAGAAGGTTACTTCAGAGTACAACAGGATCTTGATCAGATGGACCAATGGGCTAAAGAGTGGCAGATAGAGTTCAATTTAGATAAATGTGAGGTGCTGCATTTTGGAAAGGCAAATCAGGGCAGGACTTATACACTTAATGGTAAGTTCCTGAGGAGTGTTGCTGAACAAAGAGACCTTGGAATGTAGGTTCATTGTTCCTTGAAAGCTGATTCATGGATAGATAGGATAGTGAAGAAGTCGTTTGGTATGCTTTCCTTTATTGGTCAGAGTATTGAGTACAGGAGTTGGGAGGTCATTTTGTGGTTGTGCAGGACATTGGTTAGGCCACTATTGGAATATTGTGTGCAATTCTGGTCTCCTTCCTATCAGAAAGATGTTGTGAAACTTGAAAAGATTCAGAAATTATTGAGAAGGATGTTGCCAGGGTTGGAGGGTTTGAGCTATAGGGAGAGACTGAACAGGCTGAGGCTGTTTTCCCTGGAGTGTCGGAGGCTGAGGGGTGACCTTATAGAGATTTATAAAATCATGAGGGGTATGGATAGAGTAAATATCCCTGGGATGGGGGATTCCAGAACTAGAGGGCATGGGTTTAAGGTGAGAGGGGAAAAATTTAACAGGGACCTAAGAGGCAACTTTTTCACACAGAAGGTGGTCCATGTATGCCAGAGGAAGTGGTGGAGGCTGGTACAATTGCAACATTTAAAAGGCATCTGGATGTGTTTATGAATAGGTGAGGTTTAGAGAGATATAGGCCAAGTGATGGCAAATAAGACTAGGTTAGTTTAGGATATCTGGGGCATGGACAAGTTGGATCGAAGGGCCTGTATATCTCTGTGACTCCATGACTCTGCTCCACCATTCAATGGGTTGACACAGGGGTTAGCACTGTTGCCTCACAGTGCCAGGTATCAGGATTTCAGTCCATCATCAAAAAACTGTCTGTGTGGAGTTTGCATGTTCTCCCCATGTCTGTGTGGGTTTCCTCTGGGTGCTGCAGTTTCCTCCCATAGTCCAAAGATGTGCAGGTTAGGTGGATTAGCCATGCTAAACTATGCTGTAGAGTCCAGGGATGTACAGCTGGATGGATCAACCCTGGGAAAGGCAAGGTTACAGGAAAAGGAGGCGCAGGGTGGTAGTGGTGGGGGGTGGGGGGGGGGGGGGGTGGGGGGTGGGAAGAATGGGGGGCAGTAGAGGTGTTGGTTCTGGATTGTGGATGTTCTTTGGAGGGTCAGTGTAAACTTGATGGGTTGAATGGCCTGCTTGCATACTGTAGAGATTCTATGATCATGGAAAATTTGAACGTCCCTAACTTCACTCTTCTGCATTTTCTCCAAAGTCCCTAATGCCCTTACTGATTAGAGATTTCTCTATTTCAACCTTGAATATACTTAATGGCCCAGCCGTCTGTGGTAAACAGTTCTGCAGATTCTCTAGTCTCGGAGAGAAGAAGTTCCTCCTCATCTGTTTTAATTGTAAGATCCCACCTGGTTCACTAATGTCCATTCAGGGAAGGAAATGTGCCGTCCTCATGTGGTCTGTCATCCACACACATCTCCACAGCCACAACGATGTGGCTGATTCTTCACCACCCTCCGAAATGCCCCAACAAGCCACTCAGTTCAAGATGAACTAGAGATTGGAACCAAATACAGTGGCACTTTTATCTTTTCAAAAAGCTATAAAGACATGGCAGTCAATTTGCAACACGGCACACTCCAACACGTGATAATCTGATTTGATTTCTGATTTTATTGTCACATGTATTTTGCAATAAAAATACAATGAAAAGCTTTCACTTGTCACCACGATTTGGCACCATTTTGAATAATTTAAGAATAAGGAAAAAATAAGAAGATACCACTTTAAAGAGAGACTGTCAGTCCCGAGGCAGGTCCTCACCATCATTGAGGCCTGCACTGACATCCTCTGCCACCTCTTTGCCGCCATCAACACTGGACCCAACCAATGTCAGAGTCGCCAATCCTCAGATGCCATCTTTGTCACTGGTCCCATTCTCCTCCGCCATTGTGTCACCACTGCCTGTGCCAGACCAACCAATGTTGCGTCTCTTGCTGCTCAGCCCACCTCAATGTCAATGTGATGCACTTTCACCACCACCAGCACCAGACCCAACCAATGACGAAATTGCCGCTCCTCAGACGCTATCTTTGCCACTGGGCCTACCTCACCTATGTTGCAGCTGCCAATTCCAGGTCCCATTCTTGCTCCAGAAAAGTAAGTAGAGGCCCACTTGAGGTCCTTTCCCTGGGCCCATTCTCCTCCACACTGGCCCTGCTCTCCTCTACACTGGGCCCATTCTCCTCCACACTGTGCCCACTCTCTTCTGTACTGGGCCCATTCTCCTCCACACTGGGCCCACTCTCCTCTATGCTGGCCCCACTCTCCTGTGCACTGGGCCTATTCTCCTCTCTACTGGGCCCAGTCTCCTCTACGCTGGGCCCACTCTCCTGAATGTTGAGCCCACTCTCCTCCACACTGGGCCAACTCTCTTGTGTAGTTGCCCACTCTCCTCCATACTGGGCCCACTCTCCTCATCACTGGGCCAACTCTCTTGTGTAGTTGCCCACTCTCCTCCATACTGGGCCCACTCTCCTCATCACTGGGCCCGCTTTCCTCCACGCTAGGCACATTCTCCTCCGTGCTGGGCACACTCTGCTCCACACTGGCCCCAGTCTCCTCTGCACTGGGCTGACTCTCATCCACACTGAGCACATTCTCCTCCATGCTGGGCCCACTCTCCTCCACTCTGGGCCCACTCTCCTCTGCAATGGGCCCATTTGAGGTCCACGCTGGGCCCACTCTCCTCCACGCTGGGCCCACTCGAGGTCCCTGATAACCAGACAGTCTTTGCAGTGTTGAGGGGCAAATATTGACCAAGGCAGCAGGGATAACGTCCCTGCTTTTCATTGAAATTGTGCTATGAAAACTTTGACATCTACTCAAACAGACAGTCGGGTTCTGGGGTTTATTGTCGTATCCAAAAGACTGTTCCTCCAACAGTGCAGCACTCCTTGGGCACTGCATTCAGACAACAGTTTTGGTTTTTATGGTCAAGCTTAGATTGTACCTGGAACCTTGTAATTCAGAGAAAATATTACTGCACGCTGAACAGCTACTGATGGGAAAGATCTCGTTAAGTACAAATCTTTCTATTTTCTACTGTCATGAGTGTCCACTATTTACAGGGATTATTGAATTTGTTGCTTATGGTTAATTCTTAAAAGGCTGCATATTTCCTCCCATTTTTGGAAGTGAACGACTTTCAATTCCAAAGAAAAGATTCATGGCACTTTTCTTGCCAACTCTATTGAACAGAAAACCTGCAATAAAAATATCAATAAGCGAGTGCCACTAGGGACATCATTAATATTTTAATTCAAAACATTTTTATTAAATGCACTCTGGGCTGCAGATTCCAAAAATAAATGATCTGAAGCAATATAGGGTTGAAGCAAAGATGCACCATAGAACATTTGACTTGACTTCTGATTTTTGACTTTATTGTCATGTGTATTTTACAGTAAGAATACAATGAAAAACTTTGACTTGCCGCCATTTTGAATAATTTAAGAATAGGGTAAAAAAACGAAAGATGTAACTTTTGCTGAATGCAAAATGAATATTTTTAATTATCAGTCTATTTAGAGTTGATATGATATACCTCTTGAATTCTAATTGCTTTGTCCAGTGATAGGGACACTATACCACCACACCACAAAAGCTAAAATGGTCTAACTTTATGGCAGTACTGTATTGGTTGGTATCCTACAGCAATAACAACCTTGCATTTGTATAGCAGCTTTAACAGAGTAAAACATTCCATGTTGCTTCAGAGGAGGATTAATAAATATAAATTCAACCCCATGCTACAGAGGTAGATGTTTGAGGAAATGACCAATTGCTTCATTAATGGTTTTAAGGGGCAACTGAATGGAGGAAAGAAGCAAGTGATTCACAGGAGGAATTGGGAGTAGCAGGCTGGGGTGCTCTTCAGAGAGTTGGTGCAGACTTGATGGGCTGAATGGCCTCTTCCAACACTGAAGGTATCCTATGACTCTGTGAATTCCACGGTCATGGAGCTGAAAGTTCATCCCCAAATGCTGAAGCATATGTGGAAGAGGCCAAGGTTAGAGGACTGCAGAAACCTTGTGGAGTTGAAGAGGTTAGAGGGTTGGGGTGGGTTGTGGCCATGGAGGAATTTGAATAAAATTAGAATTTTAAGATTGAAGCAGTGATCAAAAGCTGATTGTTCCTTATCATCCACAGCCTTTTAAAACCATTAGAGATAGGAACAGGAGTAGGCCATTCAGCCCCTTGAGCCTGCTCTGCCATTCAATAGGATCATGGCCAATCCAAATTTCTTCCCATTCACTTTCCTGCCTTTTCTCTGTAAGGAGGCTGGAAGAGCACAGCAGGTCAGGCAGTATCGGGACCAGTCCTGTACTGATTAAGAATCCACCTATCCCAGCCTTAAGTTTTGGGGAATGGTTTGAGATTTTTACTGGTTAGATATTTGACCTCCCATAAACGTTAAGCACATGTATTTCTGTTCTTGGTTTCACCATCAGGTTCTTCAATTTATCTACTCCACCAACCCCTTCCTGTACCTCTAATAATCCTGAGTCCCATTTCCTGAACAGAATCGTCTGTTTCCATCTTAAAAATGACCATCTTAAAAAGTTTCCCATTCCGTCAGATGACTGAGAAACACAAAAATAGACACCAGATGACAACATTTCACTGTAATGCCCTTTATTGGGTTGCACAACCTGTTTGCCAAAGCTCATAATCTCGGTTCACAATTTTCTAATGTACTTCTGCATATGCAAATCACTTACTTAATTGAATAGGTCATTTGCATAAACAACTAATATGCATACAAATGTGCCTTTCAAACAGATTCTGATCTGTGCTCTTTTGTTGCATGACTTTTGTGCTCATCAAGGTAAGAGATCTTAACATTAGGACACGCAACATTTTCCCTGTATGCTTCCATTGTCAGCAGCAGGCAATCCAAGGTCAAGTAGAATATTATAGACTTAAGGTCCCTGTACACTTTCACAACAGTGGGACTCAGGCCCATTAATAGTATTAGGAAGCTATTGGCATATTTAGAAAGAGAATTTCACAATCTCATGAAATTCCGAAGATACAAAAAATGGTGAAGTTGTGGGTAGTGTCAAAGGATACAGCAGGATATAGATCAGCAGGACAGTTGGATAGAGAAATGGCAGATAGACTTTAATCTGGATGAGCTTGGGGTGATGCATCTTGGGAAGTCAAACGCAAAGGGAAAGGATGCAGTAAATGGCAGAACCCTTGGGGGTATTAATATACAAAGGGATCTTGGGGTGCAAGTCCAGCATGTTCAAGAACAGTTTGTTCCCTGCCATTATTAGTAATGAATGGACTCTCAAACTTCAAATAATGCTGATCTTCTAAATGTTGATCTTGCCTAGTGTATGTCACATTCGACAGTCACGTTGCAGCTATAATGGTTTTTAGTTTGGCCACATTTGAAGTATGGTGTGCAGTTCTAGTTGCCACACTACAGGAAGGATGAAAGGCTTTGGTGAAGGCATAAAAGAGGTTTACCAGGATGTTGCCACAATTGGAGTAAATTAGCTATTTAGACAAACTTGGATTTCCTCTATTTTCCACTAGAGTGTCAGAGGCTGAGGGGCAACCTGATAGAAGTATATAAAAGTATGAGAGGCATGAATGGTCTTTTTCCCAGTTTGGAAATATCAAATATTAGAGGCATAGGTTTAAGGTGACAGGGAAAATGTTTAAAGGCGATATGCATGGAAATTTATTTATACAGAGGATGGTAGATGCCTGGAGAGCAATTGCAACATTTAAGAAGCGTTTAGACAGACACATGAACTGGCAGGGAATGGAGGGGTACAAACCATGTGCAGGCAATTGCAATTAATTTAGAATGGCATCATTGTTGGCACGGACATAGTGGGCCGAAGGGCCTATTCCTGTGTTGAACTGTATTTGTAGCCAATGGATTTAGTGTTGAAGTATAGCCATGGTTGTAACATAACAACTGTGACAGCCAGTGTGTACACAGCAAGGTCCCTCAATAGCAGTGTGATGATAACCAGAAAATCCATTTGGTTTAATGATATTGAATGAGGGATGGACATGAAAAGTTTGTACAGTGGTGTTCATAATCACAGGACTGCCCAAAGTGTTTTACAGACAATGAAGTTCTTTTCCAATGTAATCACGACTGTATAACTGTAATGTAGCAAATTAGTAAATCAATTTCTACATAGTGAGATCCCACAGACAGCAATATAATAATGAACAGACCAGTTTTTTTTAAGTGATGTTGTTTGAGGGATAAACACTGGTTGTAACACCAGGGGTGTCTCATATTCTTCTTTGAAGTACCAGTCTAGAATGTTTTACATCCACCTGAGAGGATAGGATGCAGCCTCAACATCCCATCTGAAAGATCCTCTGAAACTGTGACTCTTCCTCACGATAGGAAATGCCCCTTTCTTCAAAAGGCCGCTCGTTCCTTTCACCCACAGTCTTGCTGCAGGCAGTTTCAGATAATTGCTGCTGTTTTATGAAAAACAATGCCTTCTAATTTGACCTCCCGCACATTTTAAGCAAATGTACCCTATGTCTTGATATGCCCGTCAGCTTCTTCAGTTCGTCTAGTCCACCTACCCGTTGTGGCATCTCTAATAATCCTGAATCCCATTTTCTGAAAAGGATCTATCTGATCTATCTTGAAATTTGCAAAGCTTCTGGGCTGATGGCAATGTAGTGTTAATGTCACTAGCCTAGTAAGCAGCAAAGTTCTGAGGGAGCAGGTTCAAAGCCCTCCCATGGCAGATGGTTGAAACTTGCGTTTGACATTTGGGGAAAAAAAAGGTCTGAAATTTGGAAAGATAATACATTAGCAAGTCAATTGTTGTAAAAACCCATCTAGTTCACTGAAGTCATTTAAGGAAGGGAAGTCTGCCACTTTTACCTGGTCTGGCCTACATGTCACTTCAGACCCACAGCAATGTGGTTGACTCTTAACCATCTCTGGGCAATAAATGTTAGCCTAGCCAGCGATGAGCCAAAGTTTAAAAATAATTTGCAGGATACGTTTTCCCAGAGAACTCACAACCAGTGATTTTCACAACCATCTCCCTGTTCTAGGGAGAATATTATTTAGCTGGAAAGGGTTCAGAAAAGACTTAGCAAGTTGTTGCCAGGTATGGAAGGTTTGAGTATAAAGAGAGGCTGCATGATTGACCTTTTTCACTGGAGCGTAGGAGGTTGAGAGGCAAGCTTATAGAGGTTTATAAAATCATAAGAGATGCAGATAAGGTGAATGGCAGGGGAATATTTTTAAGGTGAGAGAAGAAAGATTTAAAAGGACATGAGGGACAAATATTTTTACACAGACAGTGGTTCATTCAAAGGAAGTGGTGGATGTAGGTACAGTTACAAGGTTTGAAGAGATATGAGCCAAGTGCAGGCAGGTGCTACTCATTTAGTTTGGGATTATGGTCAGCATGGACTGGTTGGACCGAAGGGTCTGTTTCCGTGCTGTATGACCCGATGACTCCACGCACCTAACATATGCATTGTGTTTACTTTCACTCCAGGAAGTAAGATTGTTTTTTTGTCTTTACGGCTGTGATAAATTACCTATTGCGTGCAGTTAGCAAAATGTGTTTCAATAAGTATCATGTGGAAGACACAAATGTAGACAATAGCGCTGGAGCATCGATGGAGATTTTATGCTCACATGGCTAGCATCGCATTTGAACACACAATCTCCTGACTCAAAGCACTGCCTCCTGACCTAATATCTGCTAAATCCATTGTGCTTCTAGCTTTCATACCAGCCACATTTTTAAAATATTCATTCATAGGATGAGAGTCTTATTGGCTAGGCCTGCATTTATTGCCCAAAGGGCAGTTAAGAGTCAGCAGAAAACTTGCCACCAGGATGCATGAACACCAATTGACAACCAAAACACACGACCCACTATCACTAGTTTCTATACATACAGACAAAGAAGGACACACTTTGACTGGGACAACACACAATTCCTAGGACAGTCAAAACAAAGACACGCACAAGAAGTCTTGGAGGCATGGCATTCTAACCAGAACTCCATCAATAAACACATTGACTTAGATCCCATCTACCTTGCCTTGAAAAAAAGAACAGGAGATGGCATCACTCACCTTAAGAATCCAAGACCTATGAAGACAGAGGCGGGACATACCCCCAGCACTGCACCGGACACTCTCACCAATAATGTTACCTAGTACGGGTGACGAAACGTCTGAAAACAAACCTTCACGCTTAGCGAGCTAACTTACATACTTATCATCAATCTGAGCTACAAATCTTCTCAAAGATCATTAAGTCAGTCCCATTGCTGTAGTCTGGAGTCACATGTAGGCCAGACCAGGTAGGGAGGGCAGATTTTTTTCCCCTAAAGGGCATTGGTGAACTCCAGCAGTGGGCTCATGGCCAGCACTAGACATTTAATTCTAGATTTTTAAAAATTGACTTCAAGTTCCACCATCTGCCATGGTGGGATTTGAACCTGGGTCCCCAGAAAATTATTTGGGCCTCTGGATCAACAGAGCAATGATAATACCACTAGGCTTCCCCTCATGCATATCATCTGGGCACAAATGAGTTTTGAACTAAGGGTACTTTATGCCTTAAGCTCATATCAAGGTAATCCAAGATGGAGGACAGGAAAAATTTCTGGCTGTAAGAGCTGCTCCTTTGTTTGAGATATTTTAGGTGTTGGAGGTGATTTCCTCGAATTCCAGAAGCAGCAATTACTGTTTTATATGCTGTTGCATTGTTTTGGAATTTTGGAAAAAAAAAGTCAAAACAACAGCAATTTAAAAGGGAGAAGAGCAGACAAAGGAAGAACATGGTGAGGACAGTGCAGGAGAGAGAGAGAGAGAGAGAGCGAGAAAAAGCTGCACAGTTACCACCTTTGCTGTTTGAATTCGTGTATCGCTGGACATCGGAGTGCATCTGGGAAAATTAACAAACAGCGAAATTCACAACTAATCTTGGAGGAACTGTTGGGTTCACAGCACAGAATCAGATAAGTTAATTGTTGTTTTAAGTCTGTCCAAGAGAAAGGCTGCAATAGTGGGTACAGTGGATTCTTTCTTGATTATATGTTTTTGGAGATAACTCTCTCGGATTAAACTTAAAATATAAGCCATAGCTATTAATTTAACCTGGGGCAGTGTTTGTAGAGGAATAAGATGATGTTATTTTCTGGGTCTGTAGATTGTGAAGGAGCAAAAATGGCCTTTGCAGTGATATGTACTTCTTGTCAGATGTGGGAGTTTAAAGAAAGTTTAAGGGTTACTGCGGATTATATCTCCCATAAATGCTGTTGGATGCGAATCTTATCAGATCGAGTGGATCGTTTGGAGAGACAGATAGAAGCGATGAGGAATTTGCAACAGCAACAGTATACGATGGATGGCAGTTATTGAAAGGGAGGAAAGTCTCAGATACAGTCACATAGATGGGTTAACTCCAGGAAGGGTAAGAGAGGTAGGCACCTAGAGCAGGAGTCTTTTGTGGATATATCCATTTCAAACAGGTATGCTGTTTTGGAAAATGTAGGGGGTGATGGATTCTCAGGAGAACATAGCACGAACAGCCAAGTTTCTGGTATTGAGACTGACTCTAATGCAACGAGGGGTACGTCGGCTTCCAAGAAATCAATTGTGTTAGGGGATTCTGTAGTCAGAGGTACGGCCAGCAGAGAAAAAGCAGAATGGTGTGTTGTTTCCCTGGTGCCAGGATCAAGGATGTCTCAGAGAGGGTGCAGAATGTTCTCACGGGGGAGTGGGGCCAGCAGGAGGTCATTGTCCACATTGGAACCAATGACATAGCAAGGGAAAAGGTTGAGACTCTGAAAGGAGATCACAGAGAGTTAGGGAGAAATTTAAAAAGGAGGTCCTCAACGGTAGTAATATCTGGATTACTCCCAGTGCTACGAGCTAGTTACGGCAGGAATAGGAGGATAGAGCAGATGAATGCATGGCTGAGGAGCTGGTGTATGGGAGAAGGATTTACATTTTGGGATCATTGGAATCTCTTTTGGGGTAGAAGTGACCTGTACAAGAAGGACGGATTGCACCTAAATTGGAAGGGGACTAATATACTGGCAGGGAAATTTGCTAGAACTGCTTGGCAGGATTTAAACTAGTAAGGTGGGGGGGTGGGACCCAGGGAGATAGTGAGGAAAGAGATTGATCTGAGATGTGTACAGCTGAGAACAGAAATGAGTCAAACAGTCAGGGCAGGCAGGGACAAGGTAGGACTAATAAATTAAACTGCATTTATTTCAATGAAAGGGGCCTAACAGGGAAGGCAGATGAACTCAGGGCATGGTTAGGAACATGGGACTGGGATATTTTGGCAATTATGGAATGGGCAGGACTGGCAGCTGAATGTTCCAAGATACAAATGCTCCAGGAAGGTTAGAAAGGGAGGCAAAAGAGGAGGGGGAGTGGCATTTTTGATAAGGGATAGCATTACAGCTGTGCTAAGGGAGAATATTCCCGGAAAGACATCTAGAGAAGTTATTTGGGTGGAACTGAGAAATAAGAAAGGGATGATCACCTTATTGGGATTGTATTATAGACCCCCCAATAGTCAGAGGGAAATTGAGAAACAAACTTGTAAGGACATCTCAGCTATCTGTAAGAATAATAGGGTGGTTATGGTAGGGGATTTTAACTTTCCAAACATAGACTGGAACTGCCATTGTGTTAAAGGTTTAGATGGAGAGGAATTTCTTCAGTATGTGGATGTACCTACCAGAAAAGGTGCAAAACTTGACCTACTCTTGGGAAATAAAGCAGGGCAGGTGACTGAGGTGTCAGTGGGGGAGCACTTTGGGGCCAGCAACCATAATTCTATTAGCTTTAACATAGTGATGGAAAAGGATAGACCAGATCTAAAAGTTGAAGTTCTAAATTGGAGAAAGGCCAATTTTGACGGTATTAGGCAAGAACTTTCAAATGCTGATTGGATGCGAGCATAAGACGTAGAGTTAGTAAGTTTGCAGATGACACCAAAATTGGAGGTGTAATGGACAGCGAAGAGGGTTACCTCAGATTACAACAGGATCTGGACCAGATGGGCCAATGGGTTGATAAGTGGCAGGTGGAGTTCAATTTAGATAAATGTGAGGTGCTGCATTTTGGAAAAGCAAATCTTAACAGGACTTATACACTTAATGGTAAGGTCCTAGGGAGTGTTGCTGAACAAAGAGACCTTGGAGTGCAGGTTCATAGCTCCTTGAAAGTGGAGTCACAGGGAGATAGGAAAGTGAAGAAGGCATTTGGTATGCTTTCCTTTATTGGTCAAAGTATTGAGTACAGGAGTTGGGAGGTCATGTTGCGGCTGTACTGGACATTGGTTAGGCCACTGTTGGAATATTGCGTGCAATTCTGGTCTCCTTCCTCTCGGAAAGATGTTGTGAAACTTGAAAGGGTTCAGAAAAAATTTACAAGGATGTTGCCAGGGTTGGAGGATCTGAGCTACAGGGAGAGGCTGAACAGGCTAGGGCTGATTTCCCTGGAGCGTCGGAGGCTGAGGGGTGACCTTATAGAGGTTTACAAAATTATGAGGGGCATGGATAGGATAAATAGACAAAGTCTTTTCCCTGGGGTCGGGGAGTCCAGAACTAGAGAGCATAGGTTTAGGGTGAGAGGGGAAAGATATAAAAGAGACCTAAGGGGCAACTTTTTCATGCAGAGGATGGTACGTGTGTGGGATGAGCTGCCAGGGGATGTGGTGGAGGCTGGTACAATTGCAACATTTAAGAGGCATTTTGATGGGTATATGAATAGGAAGGGTTTGGAGGGATATGGGCCAGGCGCTGGCAGGTGGGACTAGATTGGCCAGCATGGACGGATTGGACCGAAGGGTCTGTTTCCATGCTGTACATCTCTATGACTCTAAGTCAGCATGGATTGGGCCCCCTCAAAATCATTTTACAGAGAATTCTTGTTGATAGATTTGCTGACAATTTGACCCCTGCTTTCATGGGCAATACTACAAGTTCCCACTGCTCCACCTCTTTGCAGACTCGAACACCCTTCCAGTGAAAGAGAAAGCAAATGTGAAACCAACAAGGAGATATTTATTGCTTCAGAATTAAGCTTCCATTACACTCTTCAGGTGTAAACCCCTTGAATAAGAATGAGAATGAGTTCGTTGTCGGCTCTAGAAATTAAATACACCACACGCAACACCTAACCATCACGGCAAAGAAGCTTTCTTTGACGAACATTTGCCCCTTAGGTCCCTTTTAAATTTTTCCCTTCGCAACTTAAAGCTATACCCTTTAGCTCTGGACTTCCACATCCCCTGGAGAAGACCTTGTCTATTTACCCTATCCATGCCCCTCATGACTTTGTCGACCACTGTAAGGTCATCCCTCAGCCTCTGATGCTCCAGGGAACACAGTGTTAGATGAGTTGGCATTGGAGTTCGCTTAACTTGGTTAAAATGTAGGAAAATTCATTAAATGTTTCAGCATCAAACAGGCTACATATGGAGCTGGAAAAGACCATTCAGCCCTTCGAGTCTGCTGCATCATTTAATTAGTTCATAAGTGATCTTCTACCTCAATGTCATTATTCCATACTATCCCCATATCTCTTGATGTCTATAACTTCCATTGATATTTTACTCAAAATATCATTACTTATATCAAATCAAATACACATAAAATCTCTACCCCCGTGCTTCTCTTTGTTGCATTGTTTAATCCTACTTTCAACAGGAAGTTACATTTATGTAGCAACTTTGATGAAGTAAATCATTCCAAGACCTTTCTCTAAAGGGTTGTCAGGTGAGGTTTGACTTCAAGCCACATGAGGAACTATTAAGATTGGTGACAAAAGTCTTTTTCAAAGAGTTACGTTGTGTGAGGAATCTTAGAGGAGGAAAATGAACAGACAGATTTAGGGAAGGAATTTCTGGAGTTTAGGGCTCAGGAAGCTGAAGGCATGGCCGCCAATGGTGGAGCAATTATCCATAGGGATACTCAAGAGGACATCATTGGAAGAACACAGAGATGTCAAAGTCTGTAAGGCTGAGGATTATAGAGATAATAAGGTATAGGTCCATGGAGGCAGTTGAAACCAAGGTTGAGAATTTTACAATTGGCAGCCTCTTGTGAATATTTCCAGTGACTGACCACTTTGGTAACCAAATTGCAAAAATAAAACTTTATGATCTAACAGCTCAAGTTCCACTCTGGAGTCTAACTTGTTCAATATATCATCTGGGATCATAACACAGAGAATGTTATCAGCCTTTTTGTAAAGATCTTTTTTTCTAATCTTTCCTTGCATATTTTTGCCTCTGCTACAAGTAGGTCCCACAACTCATTTGCTGTCTGTCCTGCTGTCAAAGCTGTTATCAACAGCTTATTTCTTTCACAACTTATCATTATCCCTCTGTCCTTGCAAATGACTCCCCATCTCCAGCCTTCATTTTGCTCTCCCAGATTTAGGAAAGTGGCTTTAATTCCCAAATCTCTGCATATCTTTCTCAAAAGATCTCCAATTCCCAGCTTCCCAATTTAACTAGTTCCTATTCTTAACTTAATCTTATTCCTGCTGAAGCCCTGAACCTCCATACATCTGACCAAGACCAGGATGTGATCTTTTTGATAACATCTCTTCCCCACACTGTAACCTTTAGCTCAGGCAGCTCTGTGACTTTTTCTGATCTAGCATCAGGTGCCTCTCACCCATTACTTTTACATTCATGGGTTTTTGACTGCTATGGGTTCCTAACTCCGAAAATATGAAACTTTCATCCTTGTGTTCTAATTCTTGCATGGAATTAATTCATTAGCACTCCTCGGCCAAGATTTTAATCAGCTCCTGGCTTAGGCATAATTTTGATTTTTCTCTGTTTATCTTCTGTTACAGGTGCTACAAAACATTTGTGGAACAGTAGATAGTGTCTGTAACTCTAGACCAGAAGCTCTGGGTTCATGTCCCACTCCATGACTTAATAATCCTTGTCAGGTGCATCTGTAACGTGGCCAAACAGGTTGCGGTCAGTCTGTAAACCTTTCCAATAGCCAGATGGAAAACCATAGGAATGAGAAAGATTTTCCAAGTTCTTGGTCAGCCATCATGCAGATGGCAATGACAAACCAATGCAACACTTTACTGTAAGTGTGAACATATCTAATGAAAGCCCAGAGCCCAACATTTAGAAACAAGGATGAGAAGACAGGCAAACAAAGGCTCTAAGTGAATAGAAGGATTTTGATTTATTTATTGGTGTTAATTTGTTTCCGGTTATGATAATATCCTGGCTTCACTACTTAGGCAAAATGCAGTGCACCAACTCACCAAGACTCCTTTAATAGCACTTTACAAACACGCAACCGCTACCACCATGAAAGACATGAGCTACAGATGATGGGAACCTCACTGCTTGTATGTTCTCCTCCAAGCCACTCACCATCCTTACTCAGAGGTATATCACCATTCCTTCACTGTTGCTGGGTCAAAGTCCTGGAACTCCCTCTGCAACAGCTATCTGGGTGTACTTAATTCTCAAACAAGATCAATGGTTCAAGAAGGCACCACCTTCTCAAGGGCAATTAGGGATGGGCAATAAAGAAAATATTCAATGTTCCTCAATAAAACTTCCTCTGTAACTTCATCCTCTCTCAGGTGCAACTCTCTAATTCTATCATTGAGCAGTTTCTTCTTGACATTTCAATTTCCCACCAGAAACAGATTCCTTGAAGGCTGAGGCTGTTCTAATGGAGGTTGAACACAGTGCAGGGTAAGAAGTTCAGTCACTATCCAGGTTCAGAGCTAGGCAGCTCTCCTTGGTGGCCTGGTCCATTATTTACCTTTTTCACCAATGCCCAAAGTATAGAACTCCTGCTCACTTATTTCATTGCTGCTGGTAGGCTCATGCTGTGTGCAAGTTGGTTGTCCTGTTTCCTACATTACAGCAGTCACTACACTTCAAAAGTACCCCATGAGTTGCAAAGCACTTTGAAATATCCTCAGCTTATCAAAGACACTGCATAATGTCAATTGCTTCTTCCTTCTTTATTCTTAATGTCTAAGTTTAGTTGACTTTGCATAATGTTGAAACTCCTTAATACAAGATCTTTGAATGATTGCAGTGTTGCTGTGCAGCATCTGGTGTGCACTGCCTGTTACCTTTCGACAGGTTGCTTGCATTGTTTCAGATATTAGGTGTGAAAATGCTCAGCAATGCAGAGCCATCTGTAGTGTTAATTTACAGAGTTGGAACTCCAGTGAACAGGGTGACACCTAATAAGGAAATTAACTGAAGACACCAATTAGTAAGTGTTTGTAAATTGAAGAAACTTCGAGCATTCAGAAGGCAGTGTCTCAACACATTGGACAATTAACCTATAGTCAACCATGAAGCGGGAAAATTTTAGAAATTAAATAACATAAGAATTCTCAAATTGCAAACTATGTTGGGTGCAATTTCCAAGGAGCAGGAAAAGGTTAAGTTGGGAAAATAAAATATATAAACACTCAGGTCTTCCTGCCTTGTAACATTTGCAAGTAAGCGATTGTACTTTTTTATTTCTTTTATTTGTGTTTGGAAGGTTACGGAAGATGTGTGGATGTGTGTGGAGGTGGGGGGAGGTGGTAATGGAATGAATGTGAAGCCTTGTGTGATGGTCCAGATACTGTAATGGAATTGGGAGTATCATCATAAAATGAGAAACAGGCCAGTCCAGTGAATTCAGGAGACAACTTTCTCACAGAAGGATATAGCTCAAATCTGGACCTCTGTCCTCCAAATGGCTATGACTGTTAAGTCCAATGAGAGGTTCAAGTTCAGTCGTTCATTAATAAAGGTATCACAGATTCTAGATGTAAATGACAAGATGGATAATGACATTGAGATACAAATTGACCATGATCTAAATTTGAAATGTGTACAAATGGCTGAGGGACCTCATCCTCATTCCATGTTTCTAGTGAAGATACTGTTTCTCCCTGTTCCTTTGCCAGAAATTTGATCATGTTTTGTCTCCTTAACAAGCTTAAAACTAAGAGTCCAGTATATCATGTGGCATATATACAATGCTGGACCATAAGTAAACACTGCAAGCACTCATGGCACTTGCCTTAAAATTACTAAACAGCTCAATTGAATTATCACATTATAAACAGAAAGTGCTGGAGATCCCAGTGGATTGGGCAGCATCCAGGGACAGAATTCCTCATGAAGGGCTTATGCCCGAAATGTCGATTCTCCTGCTCCTCAGATGCTGCCTGATCTGTTGTGTCTTTCCAGCACCACACTCTCAACTCTGATCTCCAACATCTGCAATCCTCACTTTCTCCTCCTGTATCACATTATAAAGTGTTTTTGAACTAGGGCACTTTGCTTAATTTAAAGTTCAAATCAGCCATTTTCTAACACAGAGGTTTCCAAACATTTTCCCACGCAGTCCCCAATTTGAGGCTGGGAGAGTAAGGAGATTGTTAAAGTGAGAGCATAGCTGTTACAACTTACTCAGAGTGCCACAGCGATCATCATTACCTCAGAGCTCATGACCCCATTTAGGGTCCTGATCCCCAATTTGGGAAGCCCTGTCCTAACTGATCAGTGGTCAAGGGGTGAATTGGTCTCCTGTTTAACAAAGGCTTCACATTTGTTGCAAGATCCTATTGTGAAACTGATCACCAAGAGTTTGACCAGATAAACTTGCTCAACACCTCATGGTGCTAAGTGTTACATTGGATGAGAGAGAAGAAGGGACAGAAACAATTGCATGAAGAAATCTCAATTCGTTCTCTGCCAGGGAAGATTGAGAACTATTAATTCAAGAAACTGTGAATTTAAAGACCTTTACTCACTGATATTCTGATGTCCCATCAATTCTCCCTTGATATTCACTGGGATTTTCTGTACGCTAAGCATTTTAGCAGCAGCAGTTAAGAATCTGAAGGATCTTGAGATTATTCCTTGTCTAGTGTGCTACACAATTTAAGTGACTGCGCACCTGACTTGCAGGATTTGGCTTTGTCCTTTAATATTGACACAGTCAAAATAGCAGTGAGCTCTTTGGTGACTGACGAATTGTCCACAAAATGAACAATGGATGTCAGGTCCACCAGTTTGGAGAACTGGATTCTTCAGGTGAAAATTCTTCATTTGCATTTTATATTCAGTTCAGAAACTTGGTGAGTGTTGTAGTAAGCAATGCCTTCATGGATGTGATTTCTTTCAGCATGCTGTACTCTGAATTAATGTGAGTTATCACTACAGTGAGTCAAATTCATTTTTAAAAATTAATTCATACACAGGATGTGGACATGACAGGCAGTAGGATCAGCATTTATTGCCCAGAGGGCAGTTAAGAATCAACCACATTCTTGTGGAGTAGGAGTCCCATGTAGACCAAATCACATAGTCCTTCCCTAAAGGGCATTACAGAACCAGAAAGTCTTTTTTGGGCAACAATCTACAGTGGGCTGCACGATCACCAATTCTAATTCCAGATTATTTTTGGAATGGTAGGATTCAAACCCACATCTCCCAGTACTTTAGCATGCAGCTCTGGATTACTAGGCCCACTGAAATTTCCACTACACCAGTGCATCTCCCATTGTGATTGCAGTTAAGTTGAAGTTGTCAACCATTTGTCTTGACAGAATAGTAGAGTAATAAGACTATAAGACAGTAAGATATAAGAGTAAAATTAGGTCATTTGGCCCATTGAGTCTGCTCCACCATTTGATCATGGCTGATATGTTTCTCACCCCATTCTTCTGCCTTCTCACTGTAGCCTTTGACCCCATTACTAATCAGGAACATATCTATCTCTGTCTTAAATACATTCAATGACTTGGCTTTCACCGCCAATGAGTTACACAGATTCACCACACTCTTGCTGAAGAAATTCCTCCTCATCTCAGTGCTAAAGGTTCATTCCTTCACTCTGAGGCTATGCCCTCAGATCCCAGTCTCTCCTACTAGTGGAAACGTCTTCTCCACATTGAATATCAAGGGAGAAATGTTTAGATTCTCTCACAGTGGAATGTTCTCTCATTGCCTGACACTTGTTACTTTTACAAATCTTTGTAAGTATCTAAGGAAAATGCCAACGGGGAAAGAGAGAATCTAAGTGATATCGCTTTGTGATTAAATGCCTACAACGCACCTTAGGGAGTTAAGTAAGCACACACACATGTGCTTATGTAACCATTATTGGCAAATACCAAAATGAAAAGTCCTACAGTGGAACAGATGATACCTTCACTCTTCTGAACCAGGTCTGATGCCAAACAAATTATTTGGTTCTATATTTCTAGAAACATCCAGAGAACCACGTTCCTCTGGTGGATCTATCGGGTGCATAATAAATTTAACTGGGATGCCTGTGCACAGGAAGTAGCCGTACAGGCACAATGGGCAAACTACAGTAAGTATATTTCCACTTCCAACGCGGGTGACCGAATTGAGCATTAATGAAACAGGTTTTGATGATATAATTCTCAACATGGATTAATACCGCCGAGATAACGGGGATGCCTTCCCCCCACCCCCTCATACAAAACGGACGAAATCTTATAATCTGCCGTCCTTCCAGCGTGTATTGATTAAAAATAAACCCTTGCAACAGCCCATACACAGAGGCATATAAATACGCTCAGACCGATTCCACTTTAATTAGAAGACGAGGATTTAATCATCGCCAGCAAAAACGAGCGTGGAGAACATCGTCGCTTCTATAATAGGAGCTTTCTCAGGTTTCTGAGCACGTTCCTGCACGGCGGAGAGCTTTCCTGGAAATTGGCGGATTCAGCACGCTGGACAGCTCCCGTTTTAATTGCCCAGTGTCTTTCCCCCGCTGAGAGGAAACCTCTCTCTCCGTTTGGTTGCGGTGGGGGTGGGGAGCAGAGGTGGTTTGTGTGTATGTGTGCATTATTGTCAAGCATTTACCCCCCCCACACACATACACACACACACACTGTTATCTAGTGCGTGCATGTGCCTGTGTGTGTGTGTGTGTGTGTAGCTGTTAAAACCTGCGCATGGTTTTGTTTGGGTCTTTTCAGCCGATCGTTCCAAACACTCCGCTGGTGATGACGCTAGCATTTTTATTCCGCTCCTTGTTCCTGAGCAAGAGCAGCATTAGTCCGGGTAGAAGCCAAATCCACTAAAGGAGAGAGAGAGAGCGTGAGACAAGAAGACTTCCATGAAACAACCTGAACCCCGTGCGAGATCAGCGAGAAAGCCCCAGCACTCCCCCCTCTCTCCGTGAGGAGCCACGCTCGCTGGCTTTCCAGGACGTGACTTGCAGAAGGTAACGATGCAATTTCTAACCATCCATCCTTTTACACGTAGAGAGACAGAGAGGTGGGGGGGGGGGGGGATTAAATAAATAACAGCCTATTTCTCGAGTCGCTTGTGAAAAAAAAATGCAATGTTCCAAATGTACATTATATAACTCCTTACTTCTGAGTCAGTGCAAATAACGGGGAGGGAAGGGTTGGAGAGCACTGGGAGAACAGCCGTGTTTGCATTTTCGAACAGGAAGATGAAGTGCAGCGCCTCACGACCCGTGTTTAAATGTTTATGTATTGTGCAGGTGTCTACATGTGTGTGTTTATCAAGAACAGGGAAAACCATCCAGGCCTCGAAACTTACAAAGCACCCAGAGACACAATAAGGATTTCAATGTATCAACAATATTTATATGTTTTTAAGTGGCCAGGGCAGCGGTTGCTGAGGCGCTGTTACCAGGCGGTAGAAAGCGGGAGCCATGAAATTTCTGAAAACTGGTTGAGATTACAGGCGTGCCTCGACCTCGAGGGAGCAGTGCAATCTTTAAACAGGAATTCATAAATATTCAGGGGAAATCCGTGTGAGGAAACGGTTTCTATTTTGCTCGTAGATAGATTTATTTGAGATGAACGGGGGCGGGGGGCGGGGGAGAGCGGCACTCAGGATGAATTCCTTTTGATGATTACCCCGTTTTAACTTAGTGGGGCCTACTGTACATCGTTTAGAAAAACCAATTCGACATCGATAATCCCATATTCATCAACACGGTTAGGCATAATCTCTTCCGGAATGTCAGCGAAGGCTGTGCCCGGTTATAATGTTGGAGGGGAACTCTCTACAAAGTGGTCAAAAGCAACCAAAGTGGTCAAAAGAAATGACTGAATTGCGTTGTGTAAGTACAGAGTGACCGCCTGGTTAGAAACATAGAAAATAGGTGCAACAATGACCCTTCGACCCTTCATTCAATATGATCATGCAATTTCAGTATCCCACCTCTGCTTTCTCCCCACACCCCTTGAACCCTTTACCTGCAAGGGCCGTGTTCCAGCTCCCTCTTGAATATAACTAACCAACTTGTCCCATAGCTTCCAATGGGAGAGGGTTCCACAGGTTCACAACTCTCCCAGTGAAAAACTTCTTCCTCACCTCAGTCCTGAATGGCTTATCCCTTATTCTTAGACTGTGACCCCTGGTTCTGGACTTTCCCAACATTGGGAACAGTCTTCACACATCTCACCTGTCCTGTTCCATCAGGATTTTATATATTTAATAGTACACTGTACATATGCGGTAATCAAATACTTGCTGTTTTAGAGACAAGGTTTTGAACCCCATGAGGGCAGATGGTGAAATTCAAATTCAATTTTTAAAAATTGAGTTAAAAGACTCATTGTAGCCATTATTGATCATCATGTATACCCATCTGTTCACTAGTTCCTTTCAGGGAAGGATATCTGCCCTCTTTACCTGGTCTGACCTACATGTCAGTCTAGACCTACTGCAAAGTGGTTGACTCTTAAGCACCCTCTGACATAGTCCCAGGTTCACACAATGATCATAGGCAACCAGGAATAAGCAACGATTTCAGGACCAACCAGTGACACCCACCTCCCATGAACAAACAATAATAAGTTGGATGCTGGTAAAGTTTGATATTATTTAACATTAACCATTATGCACTAGGTCAGACTCTTTCTCCAACCCACCTTCCCTTGTTCCTCTCTCTCACTCCTTCCCCCCCTTATTTCTGTTCACATTTGTCCCTTCCCCGCTCTCTACCGCTCTTTTCTCTTTGGCTATTTCCCATGATTTCACTGCTTAGATAATTTCAGGCAAAGCAATGGTTTTACCCTAATAAACAATATTAATTAATTAATCAATGGCAGTAGCAAGTAATATAGTGATTGGTTAAATGTCTGTGGGCACAGGATGATAAGTGTCTGAGAGCAGTTCACTGTTCCACAGACACTTTTGTATGTGTAGTTTACTGGTTTACACGCAGTTACATGGTAATGAAAATGTTTAACATTCTTTCCATTTCTCACCTCCTTTGCCCTTCACTTGGTGGTCATGCCTTCAGTTACCTGGGCCCCAGGCATGAAATTCCCTCTCTAAATGTCTCCAAACCCTCACACTTTTAAGATTTTACTCAAAACCATTTGTCATAGCATCTTTTTCATTGACACCCTCAGTTGTGGCCTGACTACATTTTGGTAAATACCTCAGAATTCATTGGTACATCAAAGGTGTTATCTGAATGTAAGTAATTGGAGTTGGTATGCAGCAACATATGAAACTGCCTGATTGTGCACACACGGGAGTAGTGTTCATTTGAAGTTTCCTGCAATTCCCCTTCAACATCCACCTGAAATCCTGCTGCCATGCTATTCCCTTTCTCCTCAGTTGAAGATTGAATCTGGGCAATAGTAGTGCATCAGCACACAACAGAGGCAGTCTAGATCATGGGCTCTGGAGTGGGATTCAAACCTTTCACCTGCTGTTTAACAAACACTGGTGTTGCCATTAAATAAAGTGATCCGATTTTTGCACCCACTGCTAAGCCCATTTTTTAAAAATGCACTTTAGTGGCATGTTACCCACTCCTAAATGCCCTTGAAATTTTAAATAATTATTATGTTTGATTTCTGTCATTGATATTGGTGCCTTGATAGGGCGACTTATAAAACTTTTCACTGTATTTTTAATGTAAAAGTACGCATGATAATAAATGTCTATTCTATTCTGTTTCTGTTCTATTGAGCCAAGCAGTTTGTTAGGCCATTTTAGAGGGTAGTTAAGAATCAATGTTTAGGTTTAGATTTAGATTTTATTGTTACATGTACTGCTATGGGTTTGTAGTCACATGCAGCCCAGTCTGCATAAGAATGGCAGATTTCCTTTACACAAGGGCATTAATGTATCAAATGGGTTTGTGAACAACAATCAACTATAGTCTCCATGGTTACCATCATTCAATTCCCAACCTTTACTCATTTGAAGTTTACCACCAGCAGGTATGGACCCAAATCATTAGCCTGGGCTATATAGATTATTACCCCAGTGATATTACCAATACACCACATACTGCCCAACCCCAGCTGCTGTCACATGGTTTCTTGGATGTGGAGTTGTACCTGATGGTTTTCATTTGCTCACTGTTGGATAAATATGGCACTTCAATTTCCAATTTTCTCCTGAACACAATACTGGGCAGCACAGTCAGGTGGTAACAAACTGCTATCAAGAGTGTGGTGCTCGAAAAGCACAGCAGGTCAGGCAGCATCTGAGGAGCAGGAGAATCGACGTTTCAGGCATAAGCCGAGCATCAGGCATATGCCCTTCGTCAGCCCTTCAACAACAAACTGCTGTAAACCTCAGTCATCAGAAAGTTATTCACTGGTACCTTCCCTTTGTCACTTATGTAGTTTCTTCCACTTTGTGAATCTAAATAACTGACAAGCTAACTGTTTTGAATTTCTGCTCAAAAAAATTACAATGCAAGTTGCAGATTCTGTTAAAACCCTGCATAAGTAAATAAGGATATTTTCTTAATCTGTCATGATATATAAGGGGCCTTACTTATGTCAGTACAAAATCCTTGTTTAAAACCTCATGACCCAATATAACAAGACGAAGTTTCACTTGTTCAATCATTCAAAGGTAACCGGTCAGTATGTGCTATGATTAGCAATGAGGCTTATTTTTTTGAGATTCAGAGTTGTTTAAGAAATGCAGTACAGCTGTCAGATAATAATTTAATGCAGTCAATTATCATTTTTGATTTCACTGCACATCAGGGGGCAGTGAAATTATCATCACTGTGCAATAAATAAAAGGCATTTTGCAGATAGGTTGAACACGCATGCTTGAAAGGAACTGCACAAAGAATGCAAAATCCAAAAAAAGGTTTTTCCACTGTATCGTTTAATTCCTTTTTTTAAAAAAAACATTAATTTAGGATATATTTTATGACTACAAACTTCTGTTGCCTTGTCCACTGGAGGATAGATAGACACGAGGTAGAAAGGGATACAGGGATATGCCAATAGGTTTAAGTTAAAGGGGAAGGCAGCAACAGTGCCAGCAAAAGCCTTTGGGCTGAATGGCCTGTCCTTATGCTGAGGGCTCTTTGTCATGTTGGAAAATTGACCTGTACTTAACAATGAAATTGGTGGAAAAGCCCAAGTCACCAGAATTATGACAGTATCGAAAAAAAACTGTTGAGCCCATTGTGTCTGCACCCACTCTCAAATGAACGTTTCCTTTAGTGTCATTCTCTGACCTTTCTCCTGTAACCTTTGAACATTGTTCATTTTCAGTTAAGAGTCCAATTCCCTTTTGAAAGCATCTGTTGAACCTCTATTCGGCCCAACTCATCCATGCCAACCAGGTTTCCTAAACTGAACTAATACCATTTGCCTGTATTTGGCCCGTAACTCTCCAAACCTTTCCTATCCACTTACTTATCCAAATGATTTTTAGATGTTGTAATTGTACTCGTCTTTACCATTTCCTCTGGCAGCTTATTCCATATACACTATCCTGTGTTTGAAAAAGATGCCCCTCAGGTCCCTTTTAAACCTTTCCCCTCTCACTCCAAACATATGCCGTCTGGTTTTGGACCCCTCTACCCTGGGGAAAAGACCTTGGCTATTCACTTTATCCATGCCCACATGATTATATAAACCTCTATAAGGCCACCCCTCAGTCTCCCACACTCCAGGGAAAACAGTCCCAGCCTAACCAACCTCTCCTTATAACTCAAACCCTCCAGTCTCGGTAACATCCATGTAAATCTTTTTTGCACCCTTTTCAGTTAATAACATTCTTCCTGTAGCAGGACAAGCACAATTGTACACAGTACTCTAGATGTGGCCTTGGTAAAAACAAGGACTGCAGTTGCTGGAAACAAGATTTTAGATTAGAGTGGTGCTGGAAAAGCACAGCAGGTCAGGCAGCATCTGAGGAGCAGGAAAATCAATGTTTCGGGCAAAAGCCTGAATGAAAGGGTTCAGAAAACATTTACAAGGATGTTGCCAGGGTTGGAGGATTTGAGCTACAGGAAGAGGCTGAACAGGCTGGGGCTGTTTTCCCTGGAGTGTCGGAGGCTGAGGGGTGATGTTATAGAGGTTTACAAAATTATGAGGGGCATGGATAGGATAAATTGACAAAGTCTTTTCCCTGGGGTCAGGGAGTCCAGAACTAGAGGGCATAGGTTTAGGGTGAGAGGAGAAAGATATAAAGGAGACCTAAGGGGCAACTTTTTCACACAGAGGGTGGTACGTGTATGGAATGAGCTGCCAGAGGATGTGGTGGAGGTTGATACAATTACAACATTTAAGAGGCATTTGGATGATTATATGAATAGGAACGGTTTGGAGGGATATGGGCCGGGTGCTGGCTGGTGGGACTAAATTGGGTTGGGATATCTGGTCGGCATGGACAGATTGGACCAAAGGGTCTGTTTCCATGCTGTACATCTCTATGACTCTAAGGGCTTTTGCCCAAAACGTTGATTTTCCTGCTTCTCGGAAGCTGCCTGAACTGCTGTGCTTTTCCAGCACCACTCTAATCTAGAATCTAGATGTGGCTTTACCAATTTCTTGTACCTCCTCAAATTAGCATCTTAACTCCAGTACTCAATTCTCTGACTGATGAAGGCAAATATGCCAAACACCTTGATTTTTTCATTTGTTCCTGTGATGTTGGTGTAGCTGGCCAAAGTTTGCGTGGGAATTGTACTTGTGAAGCCTCTTGAGAACTTATCAATGTGTTGAACATTCTAAGTAAATACTAGTAAGGTCAGACCAGGTAAGGGAATACATTTTCTTCCCTGAGAGCTATAGCTGAGAGTCCCTGTTAAAGAGGGTGTTTCTCTATCGGGATCACTTTGAACAAAGGTTCGTTAGCAGGACATGTTTTAAAGTGCACCATCTCACTGCTGAGACTCATGACTAATGGATCATGTGGCTGTCTGTAGTTTTGAGAAGTAGGTTGATGAGAAATTGAGTAATCAGCAGCAATGTGATGTCATTGTTAATTTGTGATGAATAGTTCTGGTTAGTTTTACAAATATTCTAGAGATGACAAAATCTCATTACCCTTTATGGCCTTTTCCCACCGTGCCCAAATCCACCCAGCAATTATGTCAAATCCAATACCTTCAGAGATCTAACTTTTCAGTTAAATTTCATCTCCAGAGACGTCCTGTTAGTAAAGGTTAGACACAGGGTTGAGTTTATCCTTTGCATAAGGCTCTGGTCAAATGCATTCAGAATACTGTGAGCAGTTTTGGGTCCTGTATCTAAGGATGGGCTAGCCTTGGAGGGAGCCCAGAGCAGATTCACAAGAATGATCCCAGGGATGAAGGGCTGGGCAATGAGGAATAGTTGAGGATTCTGGGTCTGCACTGGATGGAGTTTAGAAGGATGAGGGGGGATCTCATTGAAACTTACAGAATACTGAGAGGCTTGAACAGAGTGGACGTGGAGAAGATGTTTCCACCACTAGGAGAGACTAGGATTGTAGGGGACGGCTTCAGTGTGATCCTTTAGAACTGAGATGAGGAGGAATTTCTTCAACCAGAGGGTGGTGAATCTGTCAAACAGAAGGCTGTGGTGGCAAGTCACTGAGTGTATTTAAGACAGAAGTAGATATACTTTTAATGGGTGAGGGATTCAAGGGTTATGGGAAGAGGACAGGAGAATGGGGTTGAGAGCCATGATTGAACAGCAGACCAAATTGAATGGGCCAAATGGCTTAATTGTGCTCCTAATTCTTATTGGTCTTTCCCAGAGTGAATATCCTCAATGCCAAAATAACTCTGGAGCATGCCTGTGATGTCAGCTGGCTGTGAGAGGCTTCAGGAAGCAGGTGCTGATGTGTTCTTGTCAAGGGGACCGGGAGATCAGGACTACTGAAGCAGAGTTTCTATCCTAGGGGTACTTGTGGAGGAGAATCCCTTGGCTGATTGTGACAGCAGGTCAGGGAACTTGTTTAGAACAGCACAATGGTTTCAAATATCAGTTGGGCCACTCAAGATGAATGCAGAATTTAGATTAGATTAGATTAGATAGATTAGATTAGATTACTTACAGTGTGGAAACAGGCCCTTCGGCCCAACAAGTCCACACCGACCCGCCGAAGCGCAACCCACCCATACCCCTACATCTACCCCTTATCTAACACTACAGGCAATTTAGCATGGCCAATTCACCTGACCTGCACATCTTTGGACTGTGGGAGGAAACCGGAGCACCCGGAGGAAACTCACGCAGACACGGGGAGAATGTGCAAACTCCACACAGTCAGTTGCCTGAGGCGGGAATTGAACCCAGGTCTCTGGCGCTGTGAAGCAGCAGTGCTAACCACTGTGCCACCGTGGTTATTGCAGGTGGACACCAATTATCCTTTTTTTTTGTTTTTCCGAATGAAGCCAGTTCTTTTGGCCCTTTTAATTTCAAAGATATGGAGATTGCGGGCCAGGCCAGTTATTGGTTATCTCTAACTGCCCTTAGGAAGGGGGTGGCGACCTGCCGTCATGAATGCCTGCAGTCCTTTTGGGCAGGGACACCTACAGCGCAGAAAGAAAGGGAATTCCAGGATTTTGATCCAGCACCAGTGATGGGACAATGGATATAGTTCCAAGTCTGAATGGTGAGTTAGTTGAAGGTGAGCTCACAACTGACGATATTCGAATGCAACTGCTGCCCTTGTCTTTCTAGGTTGTAGAGATCATGTGTTTGAAAGGTGTTGTCAAAGGAGATTTGGCAAGCTGTTGCTTGTTGATGGTCCCACTGTGCATCAGGGACTAAAGTTTTAATGTGCGCTTTGTCTTGATTCTTCACTCCCCTAACTGAGATCAGCAAATTCAGTACTGCACTCATTGGGACACGACCATCAAACTATTGGGACATGTTACTCTCTTGATAATCAATAAGGCAAAGGTAAAGTTGTAATTGGGAGAGATGACTGGTGATGGTTTAATCCAAGGGTCACCACACCTCAGGCAAGGGGAGAGGTTGGGTTGACAATACTTCATGGTAACCTCAGCCATTGCAGGAATTGAACCCATGCTGTTGACGTCACTCTACATTGCAAATCAGCCATCCAGCCAACTGATTCTGTTTTTATACTAGAAGGTGTCACTGTATCTATCCGAAAAGCATAATCATTTATAATTAAAGCTATCAAATTAATAGATTATTGATATGATCAGGTTATCAATAATAAGGCTGTCAGCACATAGTACAACAATCTTGCATCTGTGTAACATTTCAGGACTCATGACCACTCAAACTCATGACCAGTCAAATATGTACTTTTAATTGTAATGTGGAATAAATCTGGCATTCTTATTAATTGAGTATTGTATTTAGAGTCATCCAGCACAGAAACAGACCCTTCGGTCCAACTCATATGTGCCAACCAGACATCCCAGTCTGATCTAGTCACATTTGCCAGCATTTGGTCCATATCCCTCTATTCATGTACCCATCCAGATGCCTTTTAAATGTTGTAGTCGTACCTGCCTCCACCACTTCCTCTGGCAGTTCATTATATACACGCACCACTCTTTGTGTGAAAAAGATTCCCTTCAGAACCTTTTAAAATCTTTCCCATCTCATCTTAAACTTATGCCCTCTAGTTTTGGACTCCCCACCCTAGGACAAACACCTTGGTTATTCACCCTCTCCATGCCCTTCATGATTTTATACTTCGGAATAAGATGGTCAATAAGTAAATTTTTACATTGCTTTACATAAAATGTTACTTGCTCATTTGTTAAGTATCAGAGATGTGCAGCTGAAATTCGTTGCAATTTTGAGAATTTGAATAAGTCAGGTACAAAAGTGAAATGCCAACTATGTTTATGAAGACAAAGTAACATAGTCCAAAGCTTCATGCAGCACTACTCACTTACGGAACATCTGTTAAATTTCCTCCTCCTTTCAGAAAGGAACATGTCGTTCCACTTCCCGACAGCTGTACATAAGATCTTGAACCTGGGCCACCTTCACCTTCAAATTATACATGATGATATAATGTAGCAATTTTAAACAATTAATTCTAAAATGGTGGACTGAAAGTAACATGGATCTTGCACCTGCTCCTGAGATTCAGGCTTATTTCTGACAGTTATTATATTTCAATAGTATTGGATTTTTATTTTGATTCATTTTAGTTAAAAGACATTTAGATAAGTACACGAATAAGAAATGTTTGGAGGGATATGGGCCAAGCACAGACAGGTGGGTCGAGTTTTTTTATTCATGGGATGAGGGCATCACTGGCCCATTCCTAATTGGCCAGAGGGCAGTTAAGAGTCAACCATATTGCTGTGGATCTGGAGTCACATGTAGGTCGGGCCAGGTAAAGATGCCCAGTTTCCTTCAAGGACATTAGTGAACCATACGGGGTTTTCCAGCAATTGACAATTGATTCATGGCCATCATCAGATTATTAATTCCAGATGTTAATTGAACTCAAATTCCACCATCTGCTGTTGTCAGGTTTTGAACCCAGCTCCACAGAACAATCTTGGGTCTCTGGATTAACTATCCAGTGATAATACCACTAGGCTATCACTTCCCAAACTTAGTTTGGGATTATGGTGGACTTGTTGGACTGAAGGGTCTACTTCCTTGACTCGATGACTCTGTTATTCCTTCATACTGATGGCATTTGAGTTAGTTACAGCACCGTCTTGACTTGGAATTGTGGTTGCCATTCCTTCACAGTTGCACAATCAAAATCCTGGAACCCCTGAACAGCATTGTGGGTGTATCTGCAGCAATTCAAGGTGTCCAAGGATGTGAAGGCGAGGTGAATTAGCCATGGGGGATAGGGTAAGTGGAGTGGCTCTGGATGGGATGCTCTTCGGTGTGGATTCGATGGGTCGAATGGCCTGCTTCCACATTGTAGGGATTCTATGATTCTCCTCCTTGAAAATGCTGACAGCCTCTTCTGACTGACTAAGACCCTCAGCTGGGATGAGGATGCCCTAAGCCTCTCTCGCACCCTGCCCCCATAAATCATGGGTGGTCACATGGGAAAACCTAGAAAGCTCTGCAGTCATTTGTGCCCCTCATAATGTGTAAAGTTCTGCCCGTAAGGCTCTGAAGTGACTTCACAGGGTAAACACTGAAAACTTCTACCCTCCCCACCAGAAGTGGAGCAAAGAACTCAGTATCAGAGTCTCAGAATAAAGAGTCCACCATTTTGGACTGTGATGGGGAGAAATAACATCAATCAAAAAGTTATACATCTTTGGAATTTTATATCCCAGTTGGGTGGAAATGTGTTGGAAACAGTTAATAGGAGGTTTACCAGACAAATACCTGGGTTATCTTATTAGGAAGGATTGGACAGGCCACGTCTGCATCCACTGGAGTTTGGAAGAGAAAGAAGTGACCTGATTGAAACATGTAGGTTCCTGAGGTGTTTTGACAGAATGGATGTGGATACAATATTTCTACTTACGGAAGAATCGAGAACTAGGGATCACTGTTTGAAAATAAGGGAGGTCACCATTTAAGACAGAAATGAGGAGAAATTTTAGTTGGTAGGACGCAAAGTCTTCGAATATCTTGAACGGAGAGTTGGATAGATTCTTGAAAAGGAAGAGGCGTGTGAAAGTTTATCAGGAATAGGCAGCAACGTGGAGTCATCAGATCAGCTGGGATCTTATTGTGTGGCGATCCGGCTGAGGAGCTGAGTGGCCTGATTCTAATTCATATATTGGTTCGATCATGGGGAAGTTAATGAAAGTTTGGATGATGGGAGGATTAAGCGCTATGCGTGTACTGGTGGAGCTGAGGTAGTAGATCAAATATGATCTTTTTGAAGAATGGAGCCGGCTCAAAGGGCCGAATGGCCTATTCCTGCTCCTATTTCTAGGGTTCAGCAGAATTCGCTTCCTAGGCTTGTGCGCAAGCAGCTCTTGAAGAAAGCACAGGACATGCTGCCCTAGCCCAATGGAACTGTACACTGGGAAGAGTCAAGACTTTTCAGAGGGATGAACAGGAAATGGAAAGGTCAGGGAAGAGAAATGAAGAGGATATAGAAGCAAATTATTGCAGATGCTGGAATCTGTACTGAAAACAACAAATGCTGGAGATCACAGCAGGTCAGACAGTGTCCATGGAGAGAGCGTAAGCCAACATTTCGAGTCGAGATGACTCTTCATCAGCTGTCTCTCCAAGGATGTTGTCTGACCCACTGTAATCTCCAGCATTCACTGTTTTTATGAACAGGATGTACAGAGCTGAAAATTGAATTTGCTCTGAGACAGTGAGACGCCCAACAATTGTCATAGAGTCATACTGCATGGAAACTGACCCTTCCTTCCAACTCATCTATGCTGACCAAGTTTCACGGATTAAACTAGTCCCATCTGCCTACATTGGGCCCACGCCATACTAAATGTTTCCTATTCATGTACCTGTTCAAATATCTTTTAAATGTTTGAAATGTACCTGCACCGACCATGTCCTCCAGCAGTTCATTCCATATATGAACCACCTTTTGTGGGAAAAAGTTGCCCCTCAGGTCCCTTTCAAATCTTGCTCTTCTTACCTTAAAATTATACCGGCTAGTTTTGAACTCCCAACCCTAGGAAAAAGACCTTTGCTGTTCACCTTATCTATACCCCTTATGATTTTATACACCTCTATAAGGTCACCCCTCAACCTCCTATGCTCCAGGGAAAAATCTCCCAGCTTGTCCAGCCTCTCCTTATAATTCAAACCCTCCAGCCCCAGTAATATCCTTTAAAACTCTCCAATTTGATAAATATCCTTCCTGTAGCAGGGCGGCCAGAACTGAACTCAATTTTGAAGATGTGGGTCAGATCACCCCTTAACCTTCTAAATCCTAGATAAACCAACCTCATTTGTACAATCACTCCTCATTATTTAACCCCTGAAATCCAGGAATCATTCTTATTAACCTGTTGTACCCCCTCCAAGGCCAATCTATCCTTCTGAAGATGTGGTGCCCAAATCTGTTGAAAGTACTCCAAGTGGGGTTTAATCAGGGCTTTGTATAACTGCAGCATAAGATGTGAAGGCCAGCATTTAATTAGCTTCCTTGATTATTTTCTGGGCTGTTGAGGCTGTTTCTTTGAGTCGAATTGAAACCCATACACCCATGCATTTGGGTGCTTGCCTGTCAATAAATCATGCTGCCTCTTATTTCTGGCAATTGTGTGAATCCTAGCCATGCCTTTGATTTACTTTTTGAAAAATAGGCTTTAATAAAATTACATCTCAGTAAAATAGCGCGGTGGAAATAATTGTTAGAAGGAAAAGTATCATCTTGCACTTCTAAAGCACCTTTCACCTCCTTCAGGATGTTCTAAAGTACTTCAAAGCCAGTTAATTATTCTGACCTTTGTCATCATTGTAACATAAGCAGAGGGCAACTGTTAAGTTGTGAACAGCAATGAGAACTGAGGTAAATTGCCATTCAAATCGTTTTGGTTGTGCAATCTAAAAGATGGATATTAAACAATTTTTTAAAAATCTTTTGAGTTTTCATAGGATCTTTCACAGCCATACAATGTTTCAAAAGCAGTGAAGTTCTTTATGAAGTGTAATCATGACTATAATATGAGAGATGTGGCAGCCAGTATGTGCGCAGCAAGACCCCAAAATCAATAATACAACAAATCCCCCAGATAATCTACTTCTATGATGAGAGGTCAGTGCACTTCCCACTGAGTCTGGGTGGTGGCATTGGTTAGAGCATTAGGACAGTTCTCTCAATAGTGCATTAAACTGATGATTGTCTGCTTAACTCCTGAAATGAGCTTTAAACCAATGACCCTCTGACACTGAGGCCAGGGTACTAGCAACTGAGCAAAGCTAAAACATGGTGATTTCATCAGATAAATTATATCTGCTGTCACAATAAGAGCATTTGATTCTTTAGAGTAAATAAGTTAAAAGTCTAATTTTAAGTTACAAAGTTAATTTTATAGTGTGCGTCAAATTAAGCGTTTGGTTATTAATATTACAACAGTCATTTTGAAGTTAAAATGTTTATGGAACTGGATATAAAGATAAAGTTGAAGTACATTTTTTTCAATTTCTACTTTCAATGCCTTAACTTTAGAGTAGGAGAACTGAATGGAAACCCTGTATCAGCATTATTTCACACTAGCAAGATTTAATTTCAGCACTGCTGATATTTCCAGATTTGATACAACAGTTAGATGCAGAATTGAATCTTTCTGCTCTGCCACAATCTGACTGTAATAATGTGACATTGCTATTTCCTGTACGAGCTGTTCTCTGGCCTCTCTGAGTGCGACTACCAATTTAGTGGAAATTTAGGAATGATTTTCCACTCTGAGACTATGTCCACAAGGAACTGGGCTGAGTGCTCGAACACATTGCTTCAGATCGTTAGCAGCACACAGGCAAGGCTTTCATCCATAAGTCTAAGCTGGCTTTGAACTCATGTCAAGTGATAAAAAGCTTGAAATGAATTTTAACTCATCTGCAAATTGCAAAAAACAATGAAGGTGGGAAGGAAATCATTTTCTAAACATATACATATTTGCCAGTCAATTTTTTAAATAGCAGAATGTTTGACAAAGGGATATAACTGTGTAATTTATTGTATTGGTGAGATGTGAACCCAGACTGCTAAGCACAGAGGACACGACACCACTAGCGCCTACAGATTTCTGGTTTAGGTTTAATGTATCCAGTTGCTGTGAAGAACAAAGAGAAACCAGGATCTGTCTCTGGTGCCAGTCTATTGCAATCTCAATGTTAAAGAAGTAACTCCCCTGTTCATTTCACAAACAAGAACAGAAATTGCTGGAAAAGCTCAGCAACATCTGTGGATTGAAGTTAGAGTTAACATTTCAGGGTTCGTGACTCTTTCTCAGAAGTAGATCATTCCCCTGTTCATTTACCTGATTGTTATTTGTGGACAAAGTCAGAAGTCACAAGACACCAGGTTATAGTCCTACAGTTCATTTGAAATCACAAGCTTTCAACACCCAGTGAAGGAGCAGCGGTCTGAAAGCTTGTGATTTCAAATAAACCTGTTGGACTATAACCTGGTGTGATGTGGCTTCTGACTTTGTCCACCCTAGTCCAACACCAGCACCTTCATATCATGGCTATTTGTGGGGGGGGTGTTAGGTGTGAGGATGGGTTCAGTTCCTGCATTGGTTGAGGTTAAATGAAGGTGCAACCCTACCTGTCAACTGAGGTGACCCTCGGGCTCAACAACCATTGGTTACCTCTCCCTAATAAGAGAGTGGGCTATGACTACTATGCATGTGCAAATTAATTGGTGCAAGTTGAGGAAATTCATTGATGCAAGTTTGCTTTTCTTTTTCTGTTAAGACAGTACCTGCTATTCTAAACCATAGAGAGACCTGCATTCTAAATCTAATCTATGCTTAGAACTAACCTGGGAGTGTTTGACACTGACATGAGTGATCTTAATACCTTCTTGGAGCTATTTTTAGTGGACTGATTAATGCAGTCATAGAAATTCCTGTCAGTGCTATCTTATCGCAGATGTGAATCGATTTAAAATAAACAGCTTAGTGACTCTGTGAAAATGCACATTAATTGTCGAGCTAAAAATAGCTCGCAGAGGAAATCAAACCGACAGGTGTCAAATGGAAGAACATACTCCAGTCTTCAGTTGTTATTGCTGGCGGTGAGGGTCCGCCAGGGCGAGAGGAGGAACAAAGGAAAAACATTCATGAATTTTTCAGTGTGTCTGGAGTCCGAGTTTTCGCTCCATTTATTTATTTTTATTAAAAGCTCCTTCAAAAGCGGGTACCGGGAACGGAGATCAGTTGCTGTAACTGACAGAAGCCTTTGGAGGGAGTTCCCTGTAACTGTTGCACCCTCGGCACTTGGTTCATTGACAGAATTAGTGTCATCCTGAGTAGGTATGCCACGAATGAATCGGGGACGTGAATGTCACTGAGTAGGGGTGGTATTTATTACTCATCCCTAACAGCCCAGGGAGCACCCACAATGTTCCCTGGTCAACATCTCCGCCTCTCAGGCCTGCTGCAGTGCACCAGTGCCGGCTGGGTCAACAACGCCTCATTTCCTTCTTGGGAACTCTACAGACTTCTGGACTCATTATCAGATTCAACCATTTTAGGTCTTGAGTATTTTCTCCCATGTCCTTACCCCAACCTCCATACGCCAGGCCTTGACATCACATAGGCCGCTACCACACAACCCATTGTCAGCTACTAATACTGTAGTCCCCACTAGCAGCTATTCCCTCTCCCAATCTGATCTTCACCCACTCCTTTGTCTGTCCAACTGTTTTTCTCTTCTTCGGGCTCTATCTCCATCTATGGTTTACTCCGTCCTCCCACCCTGTCTTCTGCAAATATATCAACCTTTTCCTAGCTACGATCAGTTATGAGAAAGGGTCACTGGACCCGAAATGTTAATTCTGCTTTCTCTGCACAGATACTGCCAGACCTGCTGAGTGTCTCCAGCAATTTCAGGTTTTGTTTCTGATTTCTAGTATCTGCAGTTCTACCACCTGAGTATATAGGCTTTGAATCTAGGTCCCCAGAACATTGCCTGGGATACTGGATTACAAACCCCATTGGTGGGACAGCGGCTTAGTGTTTAGCGCTACTGCCTCACAGTGCCATATCTGGGTTCAATTTCATCCTCAGGAAACTGTCTGTGTGGAGTTTGCACATTTTCCCCATGTTTTGCATGGGTTTCCTTCAGGTATTCCAGTTTCTTCTCACAGACCATAGATGACAGGTTAAGTGAATTGGCCATGGTAAATGGCCCATAGTGTCCAGGGAAGTGTAGGCCAGGTGGATTAGTCATGGGAAATGTAGGGATAGGTCTGGGTGGCATAAGTCAGTGAGGATTCGATGGGCCAAATGATTAGATTAGATTAGATTCCCTGCAGTGTGGAAACAGGCCCTTCAACCCAACAAGTCCATACGGACCCTCCAAAGAGTAACCCACACAGACCAATTTCCCTCTGACTAATGCACCTAACATAATGAGCAATTTAGCATGGCCAATTCACCTGGCCTGCACATCTTTGGACTGTGGGAGGAAACCTATGCAGACACGAGGAGAATGTGCAAACTCCACACAGACAGTCGCCTGAGGCTGGAAACGAACCTGGGTCCCTGGTGCTGTGAGGCAGCAGTGCTAACCACTCACCTGATTATTGCCGATCATTGGTTTCTTAATCTGTAGAAAATATCTTGCAACTTTGGCAAAGAACTTCATAAGATGTTTTCTGGGTATATTCAAAATCACAAACCCCGTGGACATCTGTCTCAACCTCAATGGAAAAGCGGCAACTTTTGGAAAGGCAGGGATTAGGTGATCCATACATTGTCATGTCGTAAAGACTGCTCCACTCAGGTAGAGTCAGTTTTTCTGTTCTTTGGCTTTGATAGAAATCAAAATCAGAACAAAGTACAGAAAAAAATCACAAATAAAAATGGCAGCAGATCAGGCAGAGAAGAGAAATTGAGATTTTAAAGTCAGTGGAGGGAGAGGAGGGGCAGGGAGAAGAAAGGGAAAGTCAGTGACAGGGAAGACACCAGATGAAATTTAAATATCCAGAGAGTTCTTGATGCAATGACCAAAAAGAGTGGTAAAGGATTCAGTGAACAAGCAAGGACTATGTCCAAATGAGGCATGAATTGCTTTATAAGAACCATCTGAGAATAACATGGCAGCCATGATGTGGAGGTGCTGGTGTTGGACTGGAGTGGACAAGGTAAAGTCACACAGCACCAGGTTATAGTCCAACAAATTTATTTGAAATCACAAGCTTTATGAAGGAGTAGCACTTTCAAATAAACCTGCTGTACTATAACCTGGTGTCGTGTGACTTCTGATCTTGAGTATGACATGATTGGGGGACCAAAGACCAAAATGATAATAAAGACCGACCCAGCAAGCAAAGGGGAGCAAACAAAAGTGATGAAACAGAATCATGCATGACAAGGTAGAGGCAGAGTTTATAATTTAGTTGTTGAACTCAACGTTAAGTGTGGAAGACTGTAGATTGTTGCCCCTCGTGCTTGCAAAATTGTAAACAATATTAGGCCATGTATGTAATTGACGGCTTATTGATATCTCCCACTTCATAACATCACCCACAGTTCAAATGACCCCTCTGCATACAGACCCCATATTCATGTGGAATATCATGTGACATTGCCTGGTATGTAATGAATGTTAGATTTACGGTTACCTTTCAGTCTTACAATTTTAATACTACACAAACAGTCCGATTGATAGCCCAGGTAATTTAATAACGTTATATGCTAAGGTACACTGGTTGTTCTATTGCTTTACAACAGGCAGTGACATAAAATCAGCTATTACTAAAGTTCGGATTATGTGAGTCATGGGACCATAGATTCCTCTATTCTATACCTTGTTATCTGTCATTGGCAAATATAAAACTACCTCCGCAACTGCTACTTTAGGTAACATTATAAATGATGTTACAGAGGATTACACATTTCATTGTTGAGGGCAATGCAGAAGTTTCCCTGAGCTGGTAATCCAAGGTCTGTGCTGATTTAGCACAATGTCGGGCAATGTTGTGAAATGAACATTACCATGGGCAAAGATATTCTGTTAGTTTTGTATGACGGAGAAAGCTTACAATGGGATGTCTCATTTGACACTGTGTTCAGTAAACCCCCAAACCATTGAGTGGGGAAATGAGGTACCTTCTGCAACAAATGTTACTGGGCAGGTTGATATAATGACTTCCACAGTTGGAGACTACACGAGTCACAATAATTCCTTATTTTCCATTTATGAAGCTGTGACTGCATTGTCTGTGTCCTGTGTGCATTGAGTTGAGTGCTGTCTTTGAGGGAGATTAAAGATAGGGATGTCCATTGCTGGGTCAGTGATGAGCTATTGCTTGTTCCTGCTGTAAAGATCCCATGATCCTGGGGTAGTGAATGAAATAACTGCAGAGGCTGGTCTCCTGTCACTAAGCCACCCTTTATTTATTTGTGGACAGCACACTGCCTGAGACCAGCCAGCTCACAGTCAGTCCCTGAAATTAGGAGACTCTCTGAATCCCCATTTTTTTTTTCTTTTTTTTATCTTTTGTGTGTGTGCAGGTATCGGACATAGTGAAAAACAACAAGTGTGTAAATCTTTATTCAATTTCCACCACCAGGAAGAAAGGAAACATCCAAGTGGTCAGCGGCAAGCAGTGCCCTTCTCAAAGGGCAATGCTGTGTGATCAAACAGTGAAGGGGAGGGCAGAGATTAAATCAACATAGAGTTGGAGAGGGAAATAATACCCTCCGCTATCCCCTGTTTATTTATTTTTTTTATTAAACCCCCACACTACCGCCTAATTGCGGTGGTGCTTATTTTTTCCCCCAGCACCCATGGTGTGTGTGTGCAGGTGTGAGACACAGTGAGAGACACAAAGTGCACGAATCTTTATTCAATTTCCACCACCAGGAAGATAGGAAAACACCCGGGTGGCCGGTGACAAGCACTGCCCTTCACATCAAAGGGCAATGCTGTGTGATCAAACAATGACGGGGAGGGCAGGGATTAAATCAAAATAGAATTGGACGGGGAAATAATACCCTCCGCTATCCCCTGTTTTTTTTTTCTTTTATCCAATTCTCAAGATAGGCAAACACCCGAGTGGCCAGTGACAAGCAGTGCCCTTCACATCAAAGGGCAATGCTGTGTAGCTCTGTTTTTTTTCGTTTATTTTTTTTTAACCCCCACACTACCACCTAACTGTGGGAGTGCTTATTTTTTTTCCCCAGCACCCATGGTCCCCTGTTTATTTTTTTTCTTTTTTTAATTTTTTTCCAAGGACACCCAGGATATTTCTACTTTTTCTTTTTTTTTGTTTACTTTTTTTCTTTTTTTTAACCCCCACACTACCACCTAACTGCGGGAGTGCTTATTTTTTTTCCCCAGCACCCATGATCCCCTGTTTATTTTTTTTTCTTTTTCTTCTTTTTTCTCTTTTTTTCCAAGGACACCCGGGATATTTTTACTTATTCTTTTTTTTTGTTTATTTTTTTCTTTTTTTTAACCCCCACACTACCACCTAACTGCGGGAGTGCTTATTTTTTTTCCCCAGCACCCATGGTCCCCTGTGTATATCTGTCAGTGAGGGCTCCTGGATTGGCTCAGGTTAACAACCCTAATCAAGGATTTCATGGTAAATAAGATCCACCTGATTTCAATCACTACAATGACTCAATTTTTTAAAAAAAACCATTCACAGGCTGAGGGCATTGCTGGCTAGGTCAGCAATTATTGCCCATTCCTTTAATTGCCCAGTGGACAGTTAAGTGTCAACCATGTTGCTGTGGGTCTGGAGTCACATGTAGGCCAGACCGTAAGGATGGCAGTTTCCTTCCCAAAAGGGCATTAATAAGCCAAACGGGTTTTTTCTGACAATCAACAAAAGATTCATGGTCATCATTAGACTCTTAATTCCAAATTTATTTAAAAATTGAATTTAAGTTCCACCATCTGTTGTGGCAGGATTTGAACATGGGTCCCCTGAACAGTTCCTGAGTCTCTGGACTAACAGTCCATCAATAATATTACCAGGTCATCGCTTCCCCAAATGTAGTGCAGTATAAAAGGGAGGGGGATTATGTCTGATGGTGTGAAGTGCTTGTGAGAATCAGTATAGATTGTCTCAGGAAGTGACATGATGTCACATGATCTTGCTATTTTCTGCAGCCTTATGATAGGATGAAGCTCCAGTAAGATGTTTCCTAAGTTCATTTTTTCCTTTCTTCAGCACAATTACTCTAATAATTTGAATATTACTTAAAAATACATTTCTTTAAATTTTTAATATCTATTCAGCTGAACAATTCACAAGAAATGCCAATGTAGAAGGAAAGCAACCTTTGTACTAGATTTAGCAGAGTGCTGACTGATTGGCAAGTGCAATCTGATTGTTAGAGTTGTTGCCACGGAGAATGTAGCAGTTAATGATGACTGACAGTTAACTGTGAAGCTTTGATTAAATTTTAAACCTCTGAATGCTCAAGATATTACCCTGAGAATGAACCACAGAATGGCTATCACATATCTTGTTAAGTTGAGGCATAGTGTGTGTACGTGTTATATCTGTCTTCAACGAACATGGTCCGTTTTATTGATACGTGTCATTTGAGATCACAGTGTGGCATACTTGTATGACTAGAAGTTACATATTTCATGCAGGTGATGCTTATCTACTATAGGAGGTCCTGCAGAATAAGTGAGGATCGATTATTGCATTCTTCAATAAGAGGTCTCCAAGCTGCTCCAATGTCACCCTTCAGTCTGATAGTCAGCCCCAGATAGAATTCTCAAACTATTGGTGAAATATCATAACTTTCAAGCATAATTACTGTATATTATCACAAAAATTGCCTTTTCAGAAGAAACATCCCAGGGTGTATGAAGTACAATGGAATTTATTTCAAGTATACTAAAATGAAGGGTAGAAGTTAGAAGGGAGGACACAATGCTGGTGCACACATTCCAATTATATTCCTTACAGCATTATTGCAGACAGATCATTATCTTTGAACCATTATAATTACACAAAGGTCAGTTACACTAAAGACTAACACACTGGTGAACTTCAGACTGACTCCAGGCATGGAATTCCTAAAGTTAACCCTTTTGCGTGTTGAAATTATAGCATGGAATAGTACTAGGAGAAAGTGCGGATTGCAGATGCTGGAGATCAGAGTCAAGAGTGTGGTGCTGGAAAAGTACAGCAGGTCAGGCAGCATCTGAGGAGCAGGAGAATCGACATTTTGGGCATAAGCCCTGATGAAAGACCTTTGCACGAAACATTGACTCTCCTGTTTCTCAGATGCTGCCTGACCAGCTGTGCTTTTCCAGCATCAGACTCTCAACATGGAACAATACTGTCAATTACTAAGCACATTTATCTCACATTATTTTAAAATGTGGGAGCAAGAGAAAGACATTCAGAACCTTGAGACTGTTCCATCATTTAATTCATTCATGTTGATCTGTATCCTAATGTATCAAATTGTTTCTTACCATCTCAACCAATCTCCCAGCTTTAGTTCTGTAACCCTTAATACTTCAGTTCAATGAAGAATCAAATAATCACAGTTTTGACATTTTTAATTGACCCCAGACTGAACAGAACTTTGAAGAAGGTTGCAGACTTCCAAAAACCTTTGTGTAAAGCAGTGGTTCACAATTTGCTAAGTTGCTTTGCTCTAACTTTAAAATTATTTTAAAATAATCTAATTTTATGTCCATTTGAATTTGATTCTCCAATGACAGGGTATAGTTTCTTCCTATCCTCTCTGTTGACACTGTTCATCATCTTCAATATCTCAATCTCTCCGCAATGTTCTACATTAAACAGCATGCAAGCTTAGTCTGTCATGGGACTTTAATCTTGTTAGTCACATGCACATAACTTTGTATTAATACAAATCCTGACACAGCACGTTCTGGAACTGAATCCAATGGATCTATGACTCGCTCAGTAAAGTGTCTCAAAAGACAACGCACTGTGCCTGGTAAGGAGAATGGTTCATAAGAAGAGAATCCACTGGTAAATTCAATTATTTTAGTAACACTCAGGTCTGTCTTGAGTTTAGAATGGATATGTGCTGCCCAACATAATACCAAGCAGGTGATCCAATAGATCAACTTGAAATATTTCTTCTAAACTTCAAAAAAAATCTTCGAACAATTCTTCAAAGCTTGAGAAAATTCGCCGTTAACCAAGAAAAGCTGATTTTGTTTTGGTCATTTATGGCATTGCTGTTTGTAGCTCCTGGGTGTGTACAAATTGGCCGCTCCACGGTTGTTCAACATGGACCAGAATTCAGAAACATTTTGAAAAGTAATCATACTGGACTCAAAACCTGAACTCTCTCCCTCTTTCCACAGAAGCTGCCAGACCTGCTGAGTTTCTCCAGCACTTTCTGCTTTTATTTCAGCAACATGTCATTTTCTGTGAGGCACGTGGGCAAATTTCACTGGAAAATTGTTGATGATGCCCTGTTGGATCCTGTTCTTGGGAATGATGTGGGCCAAGCAGATCAGTGAGGGGACATTTAGGAAACAGTGATCGTTGTATGATTTAGGATGACAATAGAAAAGTATAAAAGTGAACCTAGAGTAAGTGTCATTAACCACAGAAGCACTGATTTCTATGGGACAAGAATGGATCTGGGCCAGATAAACTGGACCAAAATTTGACAGGAAAGGCTGCATCAATAGGCTGCATTCAAAAGGGAGATGGACTTGGTACAGTGAAACGATATTCCCTCAAAAGGGAAAGGATGGTCAAACAAATTAGAGCTCCTGAATGAAAAAGAAGATAGAAATTAAAATAAATAAGAGAAACTGTGCCTATGACAGGAGTCAGCTTGAATATAATTGAAAAGCAAATGGAATTGCTAGGGTTTAGTTGGGGATGGGGCTGTAAAGTAGGCAGGTGTTAGATGTTCAAAGATGGTTGGGTTGTTGGGAAGGGCTACCAATATGGAAGTGCTTACATTTGAGGAATCGCCAAATGTAAGGGACTAAACCTGAGACTCACTGTATGAGGAGCAACTGCTGTTTCCTTCCATTGTACTGTAAACAACAAATATACAATAGAACTGAACATAGCTGCAACTACAACCAGAATGTCTTCAATAAGGGAGCGGGCATCAATTTTGGATGACATGAAACCTTCAAAGGACTACAGCAGTACACAATCACACAGACACAAAAGCTGAAACACATCTGCCAATAATACATGCTTCGTGAATCTTAAGCATTAACTGACAGGTAGCTCTGCTATAATGTGTGTTTCATCAACGCGAATTGGCTATAATGCGATTAACGAATAGGGATGCTGTTTCTAAAGCAAGAACTTTTAAAATGTGTGTCGGCTATAACGCGATTGCATCACCAACACTTTAAGTGCTATTTTTATTGCATGATTTTTATGTAGCTCAGGGTCGCACAAGAATGCAACTATCACGTAATAGCAGAACTACCTGAACTGTGTGCAGTGCAAATCCTAGCCCCAAGCTCTGTTGCAATTATTGTGCAACATTACGAATCAATCCCCACCAATGGCTGTAATGGAACAACAATGTTTTGCTGTCTGTAAAGGTTGACCCTGGTTGCCACAGTAGAAACTCATAACCTGCAAATGGTGCAGAAGTTGCTCATTTCACACCTTTACACCATCAAACATCAGGATGGCTAAACTCTCAACCTTCAAAGCTGTAGCTGTGGCAAGAGAGACATTCACCCACAGCTGATGGTGAAAAGTGAACACATACTGAGAAATGTGATTTGTTGCTCCTGCCATCAATGTACCTTCAGAAGGTCTTCTTTCTTTCCCTTGCTGTTTGCCTCAGCAAGGTCCTGGCATCCACAGCTGGAGTAGAGGGAACCGACCCTACAGTGGAGCCCACTGTCCTTGGAGCTTTGGTTGGGTAACCTCACAGGCATTTGTGTCCAGAGGGTCCAGACATATTGAGTGTATCCTCCCCAGAAGCAGGTGTATCCTCCTCAGCTTGAATTCCCACAGGGTAGTAAGGGTAGCAGGCAGGGTGAAGCCACCTCCCGATTGTCCAAAGGAGACTTTAGGAGAGTTGAGTGTGGTTCCTCTTACAGCTGAGTGTCTGCTGGCACTGCCCTGTCTCCTTGCAAGGAAGGGACACATTGAGTGAGGTCAAGGTCCCTCATTTCCCCCGTTACCTTGCTGTCAGCGCTGAGCAGGGTGTAGATCTGTGCCCATATCCAGCAGGCGCTGAGTATGCTGGGCCTGGCTCTCTTTGGCAGCTGCCAACCTGTCCATGGTGGAAGCCAAACCATCATGGATCTGACGTGGCAGAGTCCCAACCATGTTACTGAAATCTTGCAGCTTTTGTGTCAATTCATCAGTGCCCCTGAAAATCCTGCCCGCTGCTCTCCAGTGTCACAAATCACTGACAGCATGCACTTCTCTCCCGCTTCCTCTGAGGCATTGTGCTGTCACCTCAGTGTTTTGTGTCACTGTCCTTTTGACTGCAGAGACCATGGACATTTGGCTGGTGCTTTCAAGAGACAAAGAGAGAACGCGTTACAAGCAAAAAGTTGTGGCATTATAACTATACTTTCACAGAGGAGCACAGCAATGGACAATGCTGCTTACTGGTTTGCCAGGACTGGGAAGTTTCAGCATCTCCACAGCCTTTTAAACATAGTGCTGATGCCAGGGATCCTGTGATGTCCTGGCATTGATGAGAACTCCCACCTACAGAAAATGGGAGAGTGGAGCTAGCATTGGACCAGGAGAGTTTGTTACCTGGTTGGGACGTGTTACATAGTTTAGAATTAGAATTGGTTTGTTGTCATGTGTATTCAAATACAAAGTGCAGGAGTGCAGTGAAATGTGTGCAGTGTCGCTACACAAGGGACTATCTTAGGTAGAAAGAACAGAGGTACAAATCATAGTTACTAAAATAGATTAGGTACAAACATAGAGAAATAAAGAGAACATTGTAGTTCTTCATAGTATAAATTAGAAAGTTAAAGAAATAAAATTAAAAGATACACGTTACCGTCCTTCTGTAGCCTGCAGTCTCTCCAAGCTGTTTTGGATGATCATGTGAGAAAATGCATGAGGTCCCACGGACAGAAACCCTGTACAAAGCTCAACAAAAAATGACACTTAGCCAACTTCTGGTAAACGTTCAGCCCTATGTTACTGCACTTTATGACAATACCTGTAAGGTATTAGTCGATTTCACCAGCATTTGCTGTGTTTTCATCCGTTTTCACACATCTTTTGATGAGCTGGCCCAGTGGCTTTGCAGAAAGAAAGTATTTCAGGACGTATTCGGAGCTGAGGACGAGTATCGATGGAAGGATCAGAGAAATAATGACCACGACAAGAAACGAGAATGAGTTTATCAGATAGTGAGAGAGGGAAAGGAGACTGGGGCGTGGTGGAGACTAGTGAAGGAGCTCCTATATCAGACGACAATCTTCTTGCACTGTTTGTCAAAGCAATGAACTTCATCACAAGCTGAAGGAATGATGCTAACAATGTGCCTGCAGGCATATTTGCTCACACTCAGTTATTGCCAAAGTGAGAGTGTGTGGATTTGCTTTAAAAAAAAAGAGAACACCAGAAATACTCAACAGGTCAGCTTCAAAGAGAAGCAGAGTTAATGTTTCAAGTTGATTTGAAAGATGGCTGACAGCCACTAACTTTGACTCTCTCTCCCCTGGTACTCCCTGACCAATGAGATTTTAATTTCAGATTTCCAGCATCTGCTATTATTTTATACTTGTCCTTGGAATATGGGCATCAATGGCTAGGCCAGCATTTATTACCCAGTTGGCAGTTCACAGTCAAGCACATTACTGTGGTTCAGGAGTCACATGTAAGCCAGACCAAATAAGGTTTCCTTCCATAAAGGACATTATTGAATCAGATGGAATTTTACGACAATTGACAATAGTTACATGGTCATCAATTGACCAGCTTTTAATTCCAGATTGCAAAAAATTGAATTAAAATTTCACCATCTACCAGAGTGGGATTCAAACCCATGTCCTCAGAACGTTAGCCTGGGATTACTAGCTCAGTGATGTTACCACTGTGCCACTGCCTGCCCTTGTAACTACAATACTAGCACTTGTTATAGAGTCATACGGTGTGGAAACAGACCCTTCGGTCCAACCAATTCACGCCGACCATGTTCCAAAACTAAACTAAAAGTCCCACCTACCTATGCTTGGTCATATCCCTCTAAATCGTTCCTCTTCATGAATTTATCCATTTGTCTGTAACTCCATCCATCATTTTCTCTGGTAGTTAATTCTAAACACAAACACTGTCTGTGTAAAAATATTGCCCCTCGTGTCCTTTTTAAATCTTTCTCCTCTCACCTTAAAAATACATCCCCTAGTTTTGAACTCCCCCACCCTCGGGAAAAGACCTTTGCCAATCACCTCATTTATGCCCCTCATGATTTTATAAACCTCAATAAGTTCATCCCTCAACCTTCTACACTCCAGTGAAAAATGTCCCAGCCTTTCCAGTCTCTATTTATATCTCAAACTCTCCATTCCTGGCAACGTCCTAGTAAATCTTTTCTGAACCCTCTCCAGTTTAATAATATTCTTCCCACAGCAGGACGACCAGTACTGCACACAAGACACCTCATCAATCCCCTGTACAACCTCAACATGATGTCACAACTCCTATACTCAAAAATCTGAGCAATGAAGGCAAGTGTGCTAAACGCCTTCTTAACCACCTTGTCTACCTGTGACGCAAATTGCAAAGAATTATGTACCTGAACCCCTAGGTCTCTCTGTTCTACAGTGCTATTATTTGGTCTGAAAATGAGCAAAATTTGCTGGCCTGAGACAAGTGTAAGGATTAATTGAAATTCCCTCCAACCTATTTGCATCTACAAGTTCCTTTGTGAATAGATTCTGCCCAGTTAATGTTCCTGGTGAACACTTGCAAACATCACTTATGATGCAAGCTGGCCAGTGTCCCTGTTGAACGACACAACAATCTAATTTTGGAGAAATTTTTTTTTTCACTCTCAATACACCTTCTGCCTCAATAGCAATATGCTGACAATTCAACTTCTGCAGGAGTAGCAATATCATGCTGTACTAAGGTCTTAAAAAACTGACAATATACTTGAAGTGTTAGTAATTCAGAATAACAAGTCACCTTGCTTCTCAAGCTTCACGTTGAAGCTATGTATAGTGAACATCACCATATGAATACTGCTAAAAAAACTATCAACATGACAACTTGTATTTATATAGCACATTTCACATAAAGAAACATTGCAAGGTGCTTCACAACATTATCAGACAAAATGTAGCACTGACCCCCCCACCCCCAACCCCATAAGGAGACATGAGGACATGTAGGAGGTACACAGCTCAGAAGGGTTAGGGAGGGAATTCCAACTTTAAGGTCCATACTGTTAGTCATAGAGTTGTACAGCACATAAACAGCTGTACAGTCCAACTTATCCATGCCCACCAGATATCCTAAATTAATGTAGCCCATTTGCCAGTATTTGGCCACTATCCCTCTCAAAACCTTCCTATTCATATACCCATCCAGATGCCTTTAAAATGTTGTTATTGTACCAGCCTCCACCACTTTCTCTAGCAGCTCATTCTATATATGCACCACCCCCTGCGTGAAGAAGTTACCTCTTTGGTTCCTTTTAAATCTTTCGCCTCTCACCTTAAATCTATACTCTCTAGTTTTGGACTCCCCCACCCCAGGGAAAACACCTTGGCAATTCACCCTTAGCCATGCCCCTCATGGTTTTATAAAGCTGGATAAGGTCAGCCTCCAGTGCTCCAGGGAAAACAACCCAGCCTGTTCAGCCTCTCCCTTTAGCACAAACCCTCCATCCCTGGCAATGTAAATCATTTCTGAATCTTTTCAAGTTTCACAACATCCTTCCTATTACAGGAAGACCAGATTTGCATGCAATATTCCAAAAGTGGCCTAACCAATGTCCTGTACAGCTGCAACATGACCTCCCAACTCCTATGCTCAATACACTGACCAATAAAGACAAGCATACCAAACACTTTCTTCACTATCCTATCTATCTGCGACTCCACTTTCAAGGAACTATGAATTTGCTCTCCAAGGTCTCTTTGCTCAGCAACACTCCCGAGGGCTGTACCATTAGTGTATAAGCCCTGCCCTGATTTGCCTTTCCAAAGTGCAGCACCTCATATCCTCTAGGAATCTTCTAAGTTTTAATAAAGTCTTATCTCATTCTCCTATACTCCAATGAGTACAGGCCCAACCATCTCAACCTCTCCTCACAAATCAACAAAGGTGAACCTTCTCTGGACTGCTTCCAGTGCCACCAGGGCTGGCAGGGTGGCTCAGTGGTTAGCACTGCTGCCTCACAGCGCCAGGGACCCAGGTTCAATTCCAGCCTCGGGTGACTGGTTGCGTGGAGTTTGCACATTCTCCCCATGCCTGTGTGGGTTTCCTCCTGGTGCTCTGGTTTCCTCCCACAATTCAAAGATGTGCAGGTCAGTTGAATTGGCCATGCTAAATTGCCCATAGTGTTAGATGCATTACTCAGGGTAAATATAGGAGAATGGGTCGGGGTGGATTACTCTTCGGAGGGTCGGTGTGGACTTGTTGGGTCGAAGGGCCTATTTCAATACTGTAGGTAATCTAATCTAATCTTTCCTTTGATAAAGGGATCAGAGCTGTTCACAGTTGGGATTGTTGTGGTCAAGTCAGGGATTGGGGTGAGGGTACCTAGAACTCATTGTGCCTGTTGTTTCAGTCCTGGGTGAAACAATGAAAATCTTGGAAGCTCAAAGTGCATAATTAGGGTAACAGAGAGTCTGGCAAAGCTGAAGCAAGTTACAAAGAAGAAGGGAGCAAGGCAAAGATGGGACTTGAATATAAAGTGTGTGTGTTTTTTTCAATTAATCTGTACTTTCCCAGCTCCATGAATGCAAGCCATTCCACATTACAATGGAATTCTTCCTGGTCTGTGCAGCTCAATTACATCTCGGGAAAATATTCATTTTTAAATATTCATTTAAAAAAAAACTCCTTCACAGGATGTGGACTTTCCAGGAAAATCCAACATTTCTTGCCTCTCCCTCAATGCCATTGAATGGATTGATTCACTATTTCAGAGGGCAGTTTTTAAAGTTAACCACATTGTTGTGGGTTTGCAGTCACATGTAGGCCAGACCTGACTTAGAAGGCAGATTTCCTTCCCTAAAGGACATTAGTGATCTGGATGGAGTTTAACGACAATCAAAAATGGCTTCATGGTCACGATCATTGAGATGAGCCTCTATTCATTTAATTTCACAAGCTGCCATTCTGGGATTCTAACCCGTGTCCCCAGAACATTAGCCTGAGTCACTGGCCCAACAACAGTATGTCATGCCTCACTGGGGTAGTGTGCTGAATATCAAGCCCCACTCCCCAGAGTCATCACAAAACTTCAAGATTTTGAAAAGTATGCAGAATTTTCCAATTTATCTGTCTTTTAGACCCAAGTTGACAAAAAACACTGGCCAGGTTTTCATATTTAACATGACTTTTTTTTGCAAACAAATAGATTCTAACTACAGATAAGCAATTAGGAATCATCAACATACAACTTTATTGATTAAGGCTTGAACACACACCCCTTGGGTACTATGTATAGAGATAAAGGCTGGGAAGATAATTAAGTGATCCCTATGCACAGTTTTCACTGAGATTAGATTAGTTTCCATACAGTGTGGAAACAGGCCCTTCAGCCCAACAAGTCTACACCGACCCTCCGAAGAGTAACCCACCCAGACCCTCTGACTAATGCACCTAACGCTATGGGCAATTTAGCATGGCCAATTCACCTAACCTGCATATCTTTGGACTGTGGGAGAAAACCCATGCAGACACGGGGAGAATGTGCAAACTCCACACAGACAGTCACCCGAGGCCAGAATTGAACCTGGGACCCTGGTGCTATGAGGCAGCAGTGCTAACTACAGAGCCACCATCCCACCCATTCCCACTACCTCTCGCATGATCTTTTTGCTGATCAAAACACTACTCCTCAATCTTTCACCAAGTATTTCCTTGGTTTGCAGTAGACACAGGGTGATTGGTTCACACATTTAAAAGTCTCTGGCTTGTTGATTGAACGTCACAGCTTAGAGCAACTGATGAGGTGAAATAAACTGGCTACCTTCAGGATTAAGTTGAATTTTATTGCAGAGCAAAACACCTACTTTCCTTTCCAAAGTCTGATGGCCTCTGTCCCAAACATTCACACCTCCAAGTTGTTTTGCTACCTGGAAGCCAATCATGTTGTAGTTGGCAGACAGAAGGTCTTTGTTTTCAATAGGTCATAGAGTCATAGAGATGTACAGCACAGAAACAGACCCTTCGGTCCAACCCGTCCATGCCGACCAGATATCCCAACCCAATCTAGTCCCACCTACCAGCACCCAGCCCATACCTCTCCAAGCCCTTCCTATTCATATACCCATCCAAATGCCTTTTAAATGTTGCAATTGTACCCGCCTCCACCACATCCTCTGGCATCTCACTCCATACACGTACCACCCTCTGCGTGAAAAGGTTGCCACTTAGGTCTCTTTTATATCTTTCCCCTCTCACCCTAGACCTATGCCCTCTAGTTCTGGACTCCCTGACCCCAGGGAAAAGACTTTGCCTATTTACCCTATCCAAACCCCTCATAATTGATCAATAGCATAACAACATCTCTACTTCCTCAGGAAGCTGAGGGAATTCAGCATATTCATAAAGACACTTACCAATTTTTATAGATGCTCCATAGAAACCATTCAATCCAAATGCATCACGTCTTGGTACGGCAACTGCTCTGCCCGGGGCCATAAGAAACTATGGAGAGTTGTGACCTCAGCTCAATCCTTCACACAAGCCAACCTTACATCCACTGACTCCATCTATCCTTCTCACTGCCTCGGGAAGGCAGCCAATGTCATCAAAGTCCCCTCCCATCCTGGTTATACTCTCTTCCAACTCGTCCATCGGACAGAAGATACAAACGCTTAAAAGAAAGCTTAAACGCACATTCCAACAGATTCAAGGGAAACTTCTTCCCCACTGTCGTCTGACTTCTGAATGGACCTCTCAAATTTTAAATTTAAATGTTGATGTTGTTCTTTGTGTGCCTTCTCTGCAGCCATAACATTGTATTCCTCGCTCTGTTCTATTATCCTAATGTACTTTGTATGGTATGATCTGCCTGTAAAGCAAAACTTTCACTGAACCTAGGTACATGTGACAATAATAAATCAAATAATTGATCATAGATCCGTGAGCTATTTGTTGCCAGTCAAATCTCCATTCGTACACATTCAGTTACCATTTTATTTCATATAGAAAGCAGACACAATGTTAGATGGACAAAGAGGAATGTTTTAATGCTGAGTTCCTCCCCGTTTCAGCTAAGATAGAGAGGATTATAAAAGAAGCCAGTATATGCAATACATTCCTGTGGTGATATATCTAAAACACATTTCCGTGTGTTAACTGATCACCCCATCAAATATTAATGTTCAGTCAGACATTGGATTACTGCGAGGTGGAATCCCCAGCTGTGGGAAAGAGTTAACACTGCATATCAAGACTGAA